>NC_088855.1:50398548-50401048 GCF_963853765.1 Magallana gigas
ATACAAGTAATTGTCAATCAGTTTATTCTGAACATTAGATGAGACCAAAAGGTTGAAAAATTAATCAATACTTTGAATAATTTCAAAAGTTTATATGAAATGAATTCTTAGTTGAAAATAAACTGTAAATAAACCCAAAAAGTCCACCTTAAAACGATTATAAAGTCTTAAAACAATTTGTTTGTTGAAAGAGGGATACCCAAAAACCGAATCAGCACGATGATTAGTTGGTGAAACCGATAACCTGTTGCTATGGAGAGTGGATTCTTTAAAATAAAGGAGGGTCTTGTATTTTATCTACTCACAAGGAATATCAATGAATGTGAATAAGGTTTAAACAAAAGCCGGATGTTTTAAACACAAAACTGCATAATTACAAATTATCTTTATCAAAATCGTACAGGTCTATCATGGGTAAAAATTCTTAAATTGATAAATGTTTGTCTTTGTAGGTTCCTCAGACATCGAGGACGAGGGAGACTTGGATGTAGCGCTAGAACACCAGACGTCGCTCTCAGACAAAGACTTCAGCATTGATGGAGACAACAATACGGACATAGACTCGAAAGAAAACATTCTCACTAGTGTTCCAAATAATAACAATATAAATAACAATAATAATAACAATCTTAACAAATCTAGCTCTTTGAATTCCCTTCCCCCGAGTCCTGATCCACTAAAAGATGACACGGCACTCTTAAAGATTTCCTCGGACTCCAATCATAGTACTCAAAGCTGTGATACAAACGGAAATTCAATTCCGACCAATAACACCCTGACCCCAGACGGGGACCGTTCCGGAGAGGAAATGAATGACAATACCAATGGTAGTTCAAACGCCGGAGCCAAGCGACGAGGTCCAAGAACCACCATCAAAGCCAAACAACTGGAAACCTTAAAGGCTGCGTTTGCAGCGACTCCCAAACCGACCAGACATATACGTGAGCAGCTTGCCCAAGAGACGGGACTTAACATGCGAGTTATACAGGTTAGTGACGCAGTTTTTAACCGTTTTAACCATTTCTCTTTTAGAACGCACTAATTCATCCCCAAGTTAGATAGAAGTTGAAACGAAGGGGGTCCTTTAGCACTTTTCCTTATAATTAATAGTCTTCTCTTTAAACTTGGTAAATAAACAAACCTAGCAGAAAGTTTGAGGCGCATTAATTAGATCACGGGTCCTGTGAAGACCAGAAGGTCCGTATTTGATGGCACCTATAATCGGCCCTTTGTTCTTCTTGGTAGGTACTCTTCAACAGATTTTAATCAGTTAATCTCATTTACCTGTTGAAAACAAATTCCAAAAC
This sequence comes from Magallana gigas, assembly GCF_963853765.1. Lineage (NCBI taxonomy): Eukaryota > Metazoa > Mollusca > Bivalvia > Ostreida > Ostreidae > Magallana > Magallana gigas. The sequence continues at coordinate 50,399,856 of NC_088855.1, forward strand.
CATCATTCATAACATTAAAATCTGGTTATTGTTCATCTTTGGAAGAATTTAAACTTCAAGATGTGTTCATTTTAAAATCACGGTGTTATATTACAAGTTGTGCCAATTTTCTTTGCAACACAATAAAACCCCTACCGATTCTGTACCCTGGTTCTTTGTTCGAATGTTTAGGCGCCGTCGGCTATTTTGATTTCATTTGCATGGAAAACGCGTTCGCGGGACCATGTCGAGCATAGCTGGGATTTGTTCTTAAGATTCTCTGTCGGAGAATATTCCGATATTGACCTGTCAAAAACTCTTTTCAACACGAGTCACCCACTTGTAAAAAGTGACATCCCCGACCAAGTAGATGAGCGGATGTCTTTTCAGGCCTCTTATGTTTACAGACTTCAGTGTAAAAGATAACTAATAATGCTACAAGAGACACTCCGACTTCTTTTTAAATTTCAAAAGGGAAAATCTTATAACTTCAATGACTCGGCTAAAGCGGGTTGATGTACTCTGCCACAGGCTTTGCTCGTGCTACAACTCCGGGCAAAATTTTCAATTCTGAGAAAAAGAGGAGTGTAAAGACAAAGAATGGTTGAAATAAACTCCGGTGTAAGAGGGTGGGTCTCTATGACCGACTTTTTCCCCGAGTCGTGTGTGTATGACAGGCTCGCCAAATAAATCACGGTTCTTTGGATATGTATCAGTGTTCTTAAAATTATGCTGAGGACGCCGGCTTATTGATAAATTATTCAGTTTTCCCATCCATAAAAGCTGTCTCCGTTCTTTATCCGTGTCATTATTGTTGTCGTTCGAATGCACCCATTGTGTCGTCAGATACTCGGAGGCTTCAACCCTGTTTAAAGTGTAAAATATTATCTTCATATTAGCAAATTACATCCGAGACAAATTGATCTACAATAGATATGACGATGTTTACAACTCTTTCTGCATAATGTATTTAGACAAACTGTGCCAGGTTCTCGTTCTTTCCTTAAACTGTGCCAAAGAAACGTGTTCGATTTTTTACTTGTAGATATTGTCATTTCCGGTATACTTTATATATCACCAAATGAAATTATTCTTTATTTTAGCAAATAAAATTAACAACATTATTATCTTTAATTTTGACTATCAATAATGTATATTTTTGTAAAGAGAAATTTATATAAAAGAAACTAAAAGTCTTTTAAACATACAATACT
>NC_088855.1:50406048-50418548 GCF_963853765.1 Magallana gigas
TTGTGTTAAAAGTTTAAAACAAAACATTATGATAATCTCTTGCTACGCTAAGATGATAACTTAGTTTTTCAGTTTCATGATGCTACTGTTAAACCTGTTAAAATTGTATAATTGTGTCCTGTGTGTTTCATACTTTATTTAAAATGAACAACAAATCATATGATAAATATTTTTACTTCTGTTTACAGTAAGTTGCTTTTATGTTAATTCGTTCCGATATATACATACACCGCTTACACGCGAATTGAAATAGACAAAATGACAACTTGAAATTAACCAAAATCGCAACAAAAAGCTGGAATACCTCAACATGAAACAAAGAGCAAAGTGATTTTGTAAATAAACACAAATTCCGAGGATGATCTTAAACTTAGATTAAATTCTTTGATATCCGTTACCAAACAGGCAATGGTTGAAGCACTGTTTGAAGAAAAATGGTAGGAGGGTCAAAAACAGTTGTTGGTTCACCCCCTGCAGTATTAATATCGCGGGGTTCTATCCTTGGTGTTATCAAACTATTAGACGCTGAGCACGAGAAGGGCAAAGTCGTTGACATGAACTAGGCCCTGATTGGTCTAAGGTGGTGACAGGGCCCTTGTTCTACTGTCGCTGGGGAGAGATAGTGCATCTATTAGTGTTAAAAGATGAGCTGCCCGAACAAGGCTTCGTATCTTAATGAACCATTCTCATTCTTTGATGTTTGTTATAAGGTTCTTGTACGATCATCTAAACTCTTGTCTATGTCTCGATAGGATCAGCAAACGCAACAAACATATCTATATACGCCTGTTTATCTGATTGAGTCGGTCAAAATTATGAAGATTTGATATTGTAAAACATATTTCTTTATATCATTAATTCAGCTCTCTTGCAAGATACATGCCATTTTAAAAAGAATTTCTTTTTTTTCATTACAGAAAATGGACAAGATTTTTATCCAGGTTACCAAGGTTACAATGACTTTTTCCCGGGTCAGGGAGACGGGGGTCCCCCGCCCATGAATTTCCTTCCCCCAACGTCTCAAGGAACGCCCCCTCTATCCATGGAACAATCACTTCATCATAACAGTAAGTATATCTTAAGATTATCAAATTCATGTTAATGGATTTAAGTTGTAATATATATATATATATATATTAAACAAATTATTTAAACAATTTTTTTTCAAAAACTTTAGTTAAGAGATTGCAGTGAAATACGTGCACCCCTGGAAAAAATATTAATACTCTTCAGCAAATAATGTTAGATTCATTTGTTTCAACTCTGCACTTCGAACTGAGAAAACGTTATTTCGAGCAATTTAAAACGAAACAAAGCAATGGCCGCTCCCATAAATTTAGAAAGCGTTGAACACGAACCAATTCCGACTAAATTTATGAAGAGAAATATATCCATCTTGGTCCAACATTCGCACCCAGTCCGCGAAATAGTGACTCACTTAGGATCCCGCGCAGGTCTTCAATCATAAAGTTTAGACAATGCTTTGGAAATTTATCTGTGAAAGCCAACTTGGAAATTGGATTTGGCGCGTGGATATCGCCGTGTTCAGAAAATACTTTTCTTTCTCTGCACTCCTGATAACGTCACGCGACTCGACGCTAAACCTTAAAGTCTTTTGGGAGACGTTTCCAATTTTCTTCTAAAATTGGAATTTTTGTTTTATCTGTGTTTCAAATGAGAAAAAGAAAGAGAGTACTCGCTGTTCGATAATATAGAGCCGACCTATCTCGGCAAAAGTTAATAGGAATGAGGAATACATGTATTCAGATCGAAAATTCGTCCAGCTAGTATCCCTTTTTCATCACTAGATAAACGAACTTTGGAAAAGGTTAGCAAAGGACGCAAAACCCATGATCTTCTAATTCTGCTAAAGAAGCGATATTTTTCCGGTGATTTTTTTCAAACATGAAAAAAAAAGAAATTAACAAGATAATTTATTGTTTGATTTCCATAATTCTACGGTAAAGTCACAGCTGTCCAGAAAAATAAAAGAAAAAGATGTCAGGAAATCAATAGTTAGGTTCGAACTCCGTCGTGCAGATGTGTCGAGGTAGGAGAAGGGTGACACGTGCTAATGTTTTAATTGTTAGCGAAATGGGCCCCAAACAATTGACACAATGCGAAATAGAAGAGTAAATGATTTGGACTTGTAACAGACTGCGTCCATAGGTTATTGACAAAGTTAAGGAATGTTGCAAAGCGTCTCTATTCACTGCCTGTGGCGCACGCAAATTGCTCAAAATTTACATCCAAATAGTACTTTTTAAAAAAGTCATAATAATTTCATGCTTAATGGGAACATTTTTTACTCCTATCTTTGCTTTTATATCTGAGATAATGATCGATGACCTGTTTATGATAATTTGTTTTCTTTGATAGATAACATGGGTCCCGAACCACAGTTTCTGCCAGGTGACATGATACACCCTTCGTCTTCCCCCGACCCCATTCAGATGCACGCGCACGATGGACCCTACAGACACCCCGGACCTCCAAATTCCATGGCAGGAAATTTTTCGTCCCTTTCACACTCGGAAATGGCAGGAGAAGCCTGGTGACCTTTGACCCGTGCATAAACTCTCCTTAATGTGTTTCCATTCCAGACACTTTTGGTTTTTAACTAATGAATATTATTATGTGTAGGTGTATGCATGTGATGGAGTGAATTTATTTATGGAATGAAAATGAGTTATGGGCACGATTTTACCCATCATTGTGTGTGTTTTATATGTATGACTGTATTATATTACCACTGTAGTATTGATGCTAAAACATCGGTTTTCAAATCGACAACTGTGAAATTTTATCATGGTTAGCGGCTTGTCGAATTATCTACACATTCAGTCTTGAGTGACATTTGTAAGGGATGACTACTTATTTTCCCGATTTGAATTGTTTGTCCAGTTTTGTTGATTTTGAATGGATGTGTAATGATCTATACCTCCCCGTTTCAGTCCCATTTCTGTGTATGTTGTACGCTTGTTTGTGTAATACGAGATCTCAGAATATAGCTCATTATGTCATGCCCATGAAAATTACGAAACATTAAATCTGTAATCATCGATTTATGATGATTAATAAATGTCTCAAATAATACATTTTTGTTGTTTTTCTTTTCTGAAAATTAGCTTATACAACCTATTAACATAAAGTAACTAAACTAGATTTGATTGACTTCGCGGCGAATAGTTCCTCGTCATACTCTGACCGGTCATTAAGTATACACTGCTGTAGACATTTTGAAGAATTCAGCTTTAGAAATACATATTAATTTTGTAACTCATTTAAGATTTATTTTTGCGATATGATCCGCTGTCATTTTTCTGATTCATTTGCTCTGATTTTTCTGGGCCAGACTTGGAGACTCTGGTAAAAGAAAGCACCTAGTCGAATACTAATGGTGAAAAAATCGAACATAGTTTTGGAAAGTTCCACATGCATAAGAATGCAAATGATCAGATCTGTACATTTACTTTAAAAAATGGCAAGTTTACCTTTTATAAAGTTTCATTTTCTTTTTCGACTGTGAATAAGTAGTTGTTTACTGAAAGATAATTGATATTCTCTTACGTTTGCTTATAAGTACATGCACATAAAATCAGATCCTATCTTGAAATAGCAAGCCGCATCCTCTTGTTGACAGGAGGCTGTGTTACTGAACTGCTCCTCTCTCTGCACTTTACCAGCCTTCTCCCCCAGGTGCGAGCCGGTGCGTCTTCAGATCATATTTCTTACGCTGAACATAGATAAACAAACTTAATCATAAAACTCTGCCTTTCCACAGGTGAAAGGTGAGTTCATTTTGCAAAACGGTAGCATTTAATAACTAAAATGAAATATCTCCCCCCCCCCCCGCGAAAAAACCTTCAGCCAACCGAACAGAAAGAGAAAAGATACTAACCAAAAATATACGCCATACACAACGTAACTAAACAAAACTTATTTTTTGGTGAATACATTTGCAGATAAATTTAGAGTTGATCAGATGCATGAATAAGAAGCGGAACACCTGTGTATCGGTGGAATCAAGTTATTGTGATAATTTATACAATCTCCTTTCCTTATCAGAAAATATATATGACAAAACATAAAATTTCACACCCAATTTAATTTATGAAACCCTGAAATGTGACAGAAGAGCAAGTCTTGCAAGGGATTGCTAAAGCAGCAAAAAATTGCCCTCCTCTTGCTTTAAAATAGGAATGGATTTTGTGTAATTCATGCGTGCCTTTTCATAAGAAGTCCATCAAAATGAAAATCAAATCTCGATTTTATCAACAGCAAAGTTAATTGAATTAATGTCGTGATAAATTGGAAAAGATAAAGCAAGCACGTTCGATAAGCAACGAACCTATTGTACGGTATAATATTAATTGCCTCTTGTTACTTCTTATTGCACTAATGTGGCGATTATTTATCCAAGTGTAGGAAAGCATTTTCACGATATCAAAGACTTTTCTTGAGAGCTATTTTGGTGGGTTCACTTAGGAAAGCATATTCACATATCTTGGAATAATTTTGAAATTCTAAGCATAAGTGGACCGAACTATACCCAAGATTCCAATTCAAAAATCTATTCACATAAAAAAATCATAGTAATATCATACAAGGTCATCTGTCTCCAAAATGCAAAATGTAAATTCATTACATTGTTCTCGAAGCATAGTTTAACGATGAATACAAAGTGTACAAGACACCAGTTATTATTATTCGACTACAGAACTAGTTTGACCACAGTAATTCTAAAAGTGCATTCTTATATAAGGACCCAGAGACCAAAACTGTATTTTGCCCTTCTTGCTAAGGCGCATGCGTACTGTAGTAAGATGAGTGGGTTGTCCTCGGACAATTCCTTGCAGAGTTCGGAATAATGAGCACATTAATTGCTAACTTTTTTGATCTTTCATGGTTGTGTTTTCCAAAAATAACAGCAAGAATTTAACCTTTGACGTTTTCTAGTCTCCAGAAGTTCAATGAAATATATTTTCTCAAAAGTCAAAACAGACATATTGTGTCTGGAACGCAACATTAACATTTTGGGGTTCTTTCTGAAGTCTGAATTTTTTTTTATTATAAACGTTTGACATTTATGATGTGATTTCGGTTGTTTTATACTGAATTCTTTTACTATGAATTTTTTAACTAAAACATGCATACCAAACCTATATCGTTTTTTTTAGAGGACCATCTGTCAAACCATGATTTTTTAAATTATAACTTCAAATACGCAGTCAAACTTATAATGTGTATAGGCGTTTCAGGATGACTTTTATGGCGTTTTCTTTTATAACCTAGAACATCTCACTGTTTTAACAACAGTGATCTAAAATCCAAGGTAAGAAAACTTTCTGGTGTTTTAAATAATAAATTGTGTATTTATGTAAATTGGGGAAAATGAAACGAGCACTGATGTTGAATTTTCACAAGAGGAGACCATCATCACAACAAACAAGCCATTCAGAAGAGTTTTTGCTAATTGATTCATGAACAACAAAGATGATTTTCTTTGCATTGTTCTCACCAGTGATAAAAGCTGTGTTCCTGATGAAATGTAGACAGAGTAGTGCAATGGTAATAGTGTAAATATTGTTATTTATTCCACGACACGTGTATCTAATGGAACCTAATTCCAACAGTCTACCGTATCAGTCAACGATGTTGGCCTCTAACCCAGATACACGAGAAACAATCAAACAAATTTAATTGAATATAACTATTTTGAAAGGTTTGTGATATTATGCTCTTTTTCTTAAACAGTTTTTATACAAATTGCGTTTTAAACCTCATGTATATTGTTTCTGGTGGCAAATCGGCATATTTGTTAAAACTACGTTCGTGCCGGAAAGTGTTTTTTTCTAATCTAGATCTAATTAAATTTTTGATAAGAGAAGTACGAAGAAAATGACTTATGAGCTATTTTGAGTTATGTAATGATGTTTAACCAGACCGAAAACTAGATAAGTAAAAAGCCAGCAACGCGAAGCAAATGGTGGACTAGCTGTATAATGAAATAATGTCCAGAAGGATGCTATATAAGCTGTTCTACTGTTGCTTCATAAAACAAAAACAGTGACAAACGAGGCATTTTTCTCATGATCTTTTTTTTCAAGATAAAGGCCAAAATGCTTCCCTAAGATAAACATATAAAACTGAACATTGACGTAAACTTTGTTTAAGATTACTTGTGGAGTTTATACATATTTTTAATTTTATTTTGCATAAAAATTGCTCATTTCAGGCGGTGTTTCTTTCGAATAACACTGATCACGGTCTTAAACAAATTATTTCACTAAGATTTATTCATCCAAAATTAATTCTTGAAAGAAAAAAAACTGTGTTTACAAATCTGCTCTCTTTATTTCTCTTGAAAAAAGTAAAGAAAATGCATTTCTTTTTGTCTGATTTTTATTGAACTGCAAAATAGTATTATTTCTGACGTTCAATACTGCCAGTGAGTGTTTAAAAAATGAGACAATCAAATGGATGCCGACTAATTTTTATATGAACTCGTCTACATTATAATAAAACAATATACTTGAAGCATTTTTTTAAAGTTGAATTATAGGTGTCAAGTTTGACTGTAACTTATATAGTCCTTATAAAATTTGTCTTGGTTTTAACCTGATTTTTAATAATATTTGACATAATCAGTATACATGGATCTCTTTTGAAAGTCACTATATTTGTATTTGGCAAAGGGTACCTTTATCTTTATATGACATACTATACTTTACAGAATAGTTCTTTTTACCTAAATACATTTTTTTAAAAACTAGCGAAATACTTTTATACACTATTAAAACAAAGAATTTTAAAAAATTTTTTAGCATGCATTAAATCTATTGTCAATTATTGTTGACATATAAATCTTTTTTGAACAAAAATAGAGTAACCTTCTATCAAAATCATTGAAAACATTAATTTGTATTCAACTAATTAAATGCACATTAAATCCAATTGAACAGCATCCAAGCAGACATACAAAAGGTAAGGTAACAATTTACTTCTCTAAATTTAATTTTGTTAATTAATTTGTAATCCTGTATTGATCTCGAGACCACAATATGCGATTTATATGATAATAAAATGTAACTAGCTACAGTTACAATGGAAGATATAAGAAGACTGCAAAAAAACCGTGATCGATTATTTGTACATGTAAATATGAGTTGATTTTCTGTTCGTCTGATTTGCAAAATACAATTTAAGTCATTTTCTGTTTTTAACTCTAATAGAGATTATAAATATTGATCAAATATTTGAATTGGTAAAAGAAAAATGAGGTTAAAATTAATTTTGTTTTTTTACACATTTTTACAACAATGTTCAAAAATAATATTATAATACAAAATCAACAGAACTTATAAAAGTTTTGCCTGAATATGATAGCAAACATGGCAAAAAAATTAAATTCATTTGAACCATAATGTTATTTTTTATGCCTGGTATTATTTACCATATATTTTGTAATCAAACTGATAACTCGCGCAAAAACTAAATGTTCAGTAGTTGTTAGTTAACGATAAAGTTTGAAGTGTGGATTTTAATATAATTTTTTCTACAAACTCTATGATATTAATGTTTATTTATATACTCGATATAAAAATTTGGCAAACATACCTTATCAAGTTACAATATGTATCCTTTTTAACGACATGACATAATGTTATGCAGTCAACCATTTTATAATTTACTAGTATCTAACTTCATTTCAGAAATATTCAAAAGAATAATATATTATGAAATCGAGCACCTGTGTTAGCGTCAAGAATTCAATTACTTAATATATTTGAGATTTATATAAGGGTGACTTATAGAAGAACTGTTTTATCGCTTTTAATTTTCTTCCTAGCTTATACAACAGTGAATGAAGATTAGGAAATCTGCATTTTCTGTGTCATTTGGATGTTATGTGTGGGAATGCAAGTTCATTCAGGAAACGTTTCTTTGCAGCAGGCTTTATCGATTGTACAGTGTAAATGTTTCATTCATATTTTAACATACATGCATTATATTAAGTTTAAGCTGTAAATCTGACACAATCTAAAGTATCATGCACACGGAACATTTTAAAAAACCAAACTAACTTTATTCAGTTTTTAAGATACCTTTTTTCTGGAAGGGGGATTCGTTTTTATGGTGAAACTGTTTTCTGTGTTCCTTGTAGGGCTTTTTTGCACATTTCAAACCCAACATTTCACTACGAACAAAAATAATTTTCATACTTACCTCAATAAAGTTGCAGAAACTGCAGCTTAACTTCATTACTAAAATAATATTGAAATAATGAATAGGTATATAAATACATTTATTAATTCAATACATTGATTTAACCTTCTACAAGGCGTTTAGTTAAATTGGAAGTTTTTTTTCTTTTTTTACATAAAACACACTAGTAACAGATTCTTTGCAAAATGATCTAAATGTGCCTACATTGACAATGTCATTCAAATTTTTTCTTAAAATAAACAAACTACTCTAGATTGAGAATCTTTGGAAGCTCTGCTATAAGAGACACGTTCTGGTGGGAGATTTGAAAAGGGGTATACTTGACGATTTGTTTTTTCTATTATTTCTGTCATAGAACGACAAGGTTCTCATGTTATTAACCGTCCGTCACAAGAATTCAGTAAATAGGCTTAAAAGACAATATATGCACCGCAGCTGCTCAACAACGGTCTGTCTATTCCAAATCCGAAGAGAATACCCGAGAAACAATAATCATCTGTCTTCTTGGCGTCAGTGTGTATTGCAAAGGATTGAGTGTAAAATGAGAATATGCTCAAAATCTTGACATGTGTTTAAAGCATTGAAAAAAGTCAACGCAGAGCAGTGCCGTTTTATAGAAATTAAAAGAAAACCAATGCGACTGAGAAAACAGTAAATTTGTTCTTAAAGAACGTTTAAATTTGAGCAATGGGTAATAGTTGTAAAACAGGAATGAGATGTGGGGCAAATCGGTCAAAATGATTTGTGGTAGACTCATAGTTTCGAAATTTTTTTTAATGTTTTGCTGAATATTTGTCGATGTCTTTAGTTATGCAAGTCGTATGTTTCAGAAAATTATAATGTTTGCAACATCATTACACCTGAATTGTACTTTGATTTCGTAAAATTTAAAAAAGGAGATTAAATTAATTCTTGCCACAACAGATGGCAATTATTGCAACAGGTTCCTGGTACAAAATGAAGATTTATGTATTGCTTTTAATTATATAATTATGGATTATTTGTAAATGTCACTTAAATACAAAATACAAGAGGTCATTTAGAATTTAGTTGTTAGAACTTACAAAGCTTTTATTGATTCTGTGATAAAAGTGTAAAAGAGAACGCATAGCATAAGACATTTTGTCGTTTTTTGTAAATGTGAAAACGAACATTTTGTTTATGCTGAGTAGACCAATCAAAATAAATTCACACTTTCTTGCAACGCAATACAGCTTTTGCAGGAAAAGACATATATCATAGCCATACTGGAGTCTCTATAGTCATGTCTTGTTTTGCAATGTTTTGTTTTGGAATAATTAATCTATATACAATGTAATCGAATTTTAAACAATTAAACATATTGTTGTTGCGGGATGTTAGGCAAAAAGCATTCAGTTGAAAAAAAACATACCCCCAAAAAATGTCCCTTTATATAAATGGGATTCCCAAACAGTCAAAAACAAATTTGAGACTGAAAGGTGTGGACTATAGATAGAGGTTTGCTGAAAAAAATTTACTTTTTTAACACTTGTTGACTTGTAAAAAGGACGTATCTTTTGAATATTTCTTCAATGTACATTGAATCTAAGTATTAATCATTTTAAATGTGATGTAACTTTCATAAATTTTGATTTTATAAATTTTGAAAAAAAAAGATGTTAAAAGATGGGGAATTTTACAATAAATGAAATCATTGCATGGTTATGGCACTTATACTTATCTTTGATAAAAAATATTCCATTGTTTTATGAATTATTTTTCATTTCAAAAAATATTCATTCGAAGTTAGCTAACAAATGATTTATGACACAGACACCTATAACATCTTATAATAGAAGTTTGAAAGATTTGTCTGACCCGACCTCTAAGTACAAAGTTGTATTTATAGAATAAATAGCATATTAAGATTTAATTCATTATGTTTTGTTGCATTTATATCAAAACAGTTTGAAAATAATTACAGAGAATTATGCTTATCTTCATTTCCCTCATAAACCATCAGGCAAGGTGAATACCAAAATTTGCAAATCAGTCTTACAAACACTAGTTGTGTTCATAATTTCGGAAATGCATACAACTACCAAAATTTGGACTTTAAAAATTAGGTTCAAACCAACCTTTTAATAATTAAAATGTTGAATTTGAGAATTCAACAGCCAAATTTAAGCATGATCTCACATTCTATTAAATTATGCACCATAACAACAATATTAGTTAAGATTTATGGAAATTGATATTTACTTAATTATGCATTTAAGATTTTTGATTTCTACAAACAACTTGGATCACGAGGACCAAGAAACTCTTTTATTTTTTTCTTGTGATTTTTATTGACTGTCATACCAATGATGAAAACTTATTTTTTAACAGAAACAGTTCATGAATTGAACACGCGGCGTGTAACGTGACTTCAGGTTAATCGTGAGCATAATGAATAAATAAAAGATACGTTAGTTTATAAACACAAATGATATATAAATATGTTTTGAAAATTGTAATTCTAGATTATTTCTTTGTACTTTTTTTTAATTTTCAAAATCGCATTTTTCGTTTCATAAGTGATAAATATCAGCAATCACATGACAAGTGCTTCCTCACATTCAAAATTGTCGTCAAGAGCGAAGAGGATATGACTCTGTATTAATCCCGAAATATTGATTTTATGATTTGATTTCTGTTACGAATATTGATTTGTATTTCACAAATAAAAATACACAAACTAAAAATATTTAATATTTATATTATTTTGATAAAAATATTTGGTTGAATATTCGTTTATGAGTAGTAGAAGATTCAGTTTATACCGGTATTTAAACACGTGTTGATATAAGAACATCACGGAATTAAAATTTGAAAACCACTTCGGATATCTCAAAGCCCCGGATATCTCGATTTGTTGAAGTTTTGTTGACCCCCCGACCCCCCCCCCCCCAGTTCGAGATATCGATGTTTATCTGTACGTCGGCGGTGGACCGAATGTTTGAAAGCACTGCTTTGCATAAGTAGTGAACAACTTTTTTTCCCATCTAATATGGCATTTTAAACTGCAATTGCTGTATTTCAAAATTTACTTTGATGACGTACATATATGCTTTATATAATATAGCCACCGAGAATGTTCAATTCATAACAGATTCTCTGAAAAGACATTGTTCATTGCTTAAATAATATGTATATTTGTCAATTTGAACAAGCTCGTTGAAGCTGTTTTGGGGATTTAGAAGACTGACGCTTGATCCTTCCGCAGATCATACAAGGCTTCAAAACCATATAGTAAAGACACAGATCTTAATATAAAAAATGATGCTCCTCAACTTGGGTTAACATTAATTTTTTAATCTAAGTGATCAATTACATGCAATATTTGAACGATATAATGCCTTCTTTAGGTCATTCGGAAATACTTAGTAATGGTTGCAGACATTGTATGAAAAATAACGCTTTGTTTGCAATGATACCAAAATACACATTAAGATTTGAATTTTTCTTTTAACTATATTTATCCATTCATTCAAAGTAAAACTTGAAGACAATTTTTATTTACTATTTCCTTTAAATAATTTCTTTACAAAATATTTTGGTATATGCCTTTTGCAAAATACATGTAGAAACATGTGAATACATAAGATGGATAAGAAGTATACGACTGTATTCAGAAGAACATCTGGTGTAAGTTCCTGCATGAACATTAATTCTACATGCAGTTAATCTACAATTAATCCGTAACTACCCTTTTCAGAAAATGAAACAATTATTGCGTAAAAGTACCGTATATCCTGTAATTTTCGCGATTATCTAATTTTTGCTTTTTAGCGATCACTTTTACATCGCAATAATCAATTCGCAAAACTATATCAGGCATTGTTTGTCATAAGAAACTTTTAAATCGCAAAAAATGACTGACGCAAGTTAATATATTACACATTTTCCCAATTTTTGATAATTTTGTGCCGCGAAAAAACCCCGGATAGGCGGTATTCTATGAATCAAACAATTTTTTTAAATTGCATGAAACAAATAACAGTTAGTAAACACAGCAACAGTTGTCTGTCAAATGCAAGATGTGTATTGTCATTTCAGTTCATCATGACATGATGCATTTTTTTCTTCGCGCTAATTGATTGCTTCAAACCCTACAAGACGCCTTAGTTTTGCATTACTAGAAATAAATGGTTAGACGAAAATATTTCGTACCCAATATACTCCCTGCAATACATTGAGTATAATGTTCTACGAATTGCATTGGTTGACAGTGAACATTCTACAGCCAAAACATTGCTATAGGCCTC
>NC_088855.1:50723548-50841048 GCF_963853765.1 Magallana gigas
TCAGATTGATATAACTATATATTATTTTCGTATACATTTATATTTTTAATTTTGTGCTGCGATGGTAAAATTTTGTTTTTTCTTATCACTATGTCAAGTTTTCCGTAATATCATGAATACAAATATTATCAATTTTTTTTAGAAATCTAGCAGCGGTTCATTACTTTAATTTAATGTCATTTGAATCTATTTATTTTGACTTTGATGAAAATCAATATGAAATTCTTTAAAAAATATATGGTGAAATTAATAGCAGAGGGAAATTACACCTTAAGTGAAACACTATTACTTTTTTTGGTTCTGTTTCACCCTTGTTCTGTAGGTGTATAATTGTTAAAACCTGTCAAACATGATATTCATAGGTACTTTTATTCTAAAATTTGTTTAAGACTTATATATAGGTGTAATATCATTTAATCACTTCATTTCGTACAATTAAGGGTGGGTAGTTAATATTTTTTCTGTTATTAATCGCACTTGTTGTTTAATGAATGTACATGTCATTTCCTTCTATGTAAAGATATCATATCTATTATTATATGAGAGAAAGAAAGTGGTAGAAAATAATACAGCTCATTTTTAATTTGTAGCTGAGAGGGATACGTGCAATGTAATCCAGATGGGACGATCTGGTGGTCATGACTTGGGAGGGGGCTACATCTCTCCTGAGGCCAGTCTGTCCCTCCACACACAGATATCGGAGCCGGAAAAACCAGGCTTCCAATACTATAGGATGTACAGCGAGGACATGATTCAGATGGTCAATGAAGAGCTTGATGGTGTATCAATGATTAAACATAGTTTGATTGGTCAAATACTATAGTACACAATACTGGTTTATTAAATAACATTTTCTGTACTAGAGATATCAGATGTATGGTATTTTGTTAGACATTGAATTGTATACCTTGAGATCCGTAAGTTAAGTATATTTTACATTGGTATCAAGAAATGTTTGTTTTACATAGAAATTATACTATGTATCCTTAGAAAAATGCACAATGTGTGGCTGTTTAAATATACTTTATTTTTCTTTTTAAGACGAAATCAATTATACGACAAATAGAGATAACTAAACAAACACTTTTAGCCCTAGCGGAGTCTCAAAAAAGATCCAGGAAATCAGGAGTGGCGGCGATGTTGGATCTGTCCTCTTGGTTTCAGGATGACACTAATATTGGGGACTTTCCACCTTAAGTTTCTACTTGGATACAGTAGCGTCCAACATATGCTACATATTTGAAGTAAGCTACAAAAATGAAAATAGTACAACAAGAGTTGTTAAAATATTTTTGGCTGTCCTCATAATTTTACCATAAAGGACTCAACATGAATTTTCATATGAAGTAGGTTATTAACAAATCTATTATTAAATGTATGTTTTTGTTGGTTAATAGATTGAGTCTGCATCTTTTATCTCAAGACATGTGTCTTCTATAACTGTGTTTGAGCAGACATCATCTTAAGAGATATATTTTGTCTAGGATACAATCCTCGAAGGTGCAGAGACCGATGAAGGCTTCATATTGACTCCTCTGAGCAGACACAAGGTAGATTTAATTCTATGTTGTTTTTCGTTTGTTGTTTTAAAAGTTTTCTAATTGATATCATGATAATAGCCAGTTATGTATTGAATGCAGTCTTCTTCTGTTTGTTTAGCAGATGACAAGCACAATTTTATTGGGTAGATTTTCAGAAAAAAAATCTTTAAAATGTTCTTGACTTGAATGAAAGAGTAAAGAATTCAAAATATGATTTTCTTCAATCTAAATGTATTTCCACTTTCCTTTTTAGCTCATCTGAGCTGAAAGCTCAAGTGAGTTCTTATCACATTTTAATTAGTATGTCGTCTGTCTGTCCGTAAATTTTTCACATTTTCAACATTTTCTCAAAAACTACTCGGCCTATTTCAACCAAACTTGACACAAAGCATGCACCCTTAGGCAAAGGGAATTGAAAGTTGTGAAGATTAAGGATTACGCCCTTTTCCAATGGGAACTAATAAAGGAACTACTAAAAATGTTTTAGATATTTTCATAAAACTTCTTCTCAGGAACAATTTGGCATGAAAAGCTGAAACTTGTGTTAAAGCATCCTTAGGAAGTGTTAATTCAAAGTTTTGAAAATCCTGACCCCCGAGGGTTGGGTGGGGCCACAATGGTGGGGAGGGGGGGTCGAATTTCTACATTGGAACATAGAGGAAATTTTTAGAAGTCTTGTTCTCAGAAACTAATCATCCAGAAAAAGCTGGAACTTGTGTGTAAGAATCCTCAGGTAGTGTAGATTTAAAGTTGGAAAAATCATGACCCCAGGGGTACGGTGGGCCACAATGGGGATCAAATTTTAGCAAAATGTTCTTCTCAGAAACTACCGGTAATCAGCAAGGAAAGCTGAATCTATGTGGAAGTATCCTTAGGTACTGTTTATTCAAAATTATGAAAATCATGACCCCTGGGGGTAAGATGGGGCCACGATGGGAGGTCTAACTTTACATAGGAATATAAAGAGGAAGTCTTTAAAAATGTTCTTCTTAGAAACCAATTGGCCAGATAAGCTGAAACTTGTGTGGAAGCATCCTCAAATAGGATAGATTTAAGTTTGTTAAAATCATGATCCCCAGGGAGAAGATGGAATATATAGGAAAAAACCTTTAAACACCTTTCCGTAAAAGAGCTGAAACTTCAGATAATGTAGATTCAAATTAATTCAATTCGAAATCTTGAAGAGTGGGGTCACGCTGGTGATACAATTTTTCAAAGGAATACATTTCAATTATTCATAAAAACTGAAATATAATAATATATGATTTTACATATATACAAGCATTTTGATGTTGATTCTTTAAAAGTTTAGACTTGGGCCCCTGGACAATTCTTTGGCATCACAAGGAATTCAGAGTTTGATGTAGGTTTATACATGTATCCTATATATAAACAATTGTTTAAGATCTTTTTGAAAACTGCAATGCTCAACATGTGATATGACTATAAAATCATTCTGTTAGAAAAGGGACTTTATTATAAATTTAAGAATATATAGGGGGAAAATGGCTTTTTTATTTATACAAGGGCTACATGTATTATACTACATTGTCTAGATAGTTTGTATTTTAACTCCATTATGCTGATTTTATCATGCCTATTGTTCCTCAGGTGAGCAATGTTATTTTATGCTGATGAATTCGATGAGGAAGTTTGATGTACTGTATCATGGCGACTCAGATTTAAAACCAATCAGAAGTTTTGATAATGGCACATGAGTCCGAGAAATCTATTACAGTTATCAAACAATGGACCTCTCAATAATACCCAGATTATATATATTTTTTTAGTTTCTAAAAAACATGTCGATGAAAAAGTTTTTTAAACTCATATTCAATTACAAAATTCAAAAGGACTATATTTGGTTTGCCCATATATTTGCTCTCAAGTTTGACCAATTTTCTCTTAGTATCGCATTAAAAATGAAGCGTCATACCCTCTGTAAAGGGGAAATGATTTAGAATTATTGATCTCTTTTGGTATTTTTCTAAAAAACAATTTGGCCGGAAAAGATCAAATTTGTGAGGAAGCATCCTCAGGTAATGTAGATTCAGGTTTCTTTATATCATGGTCCCCTGGGAAGCGGTGGGACCACAATGTCGGGGAGGGGTCAAGTTTTATATAGGAATATATAGAGAAATCTTTAAAAATCTAAAAATCCACAAGGTCAGAATACCTCAGATTGTGTGCAAGCATCCTCATGTAGTGTTGACTCAGGTTTGTTCAAATCATGATTCCATGCTATGGTGGAGCTAGCTGCAATGATGTAGCCCTCTTTTGATTTTTATTTTTGTTATTTTTGTTTTAAGGTAGTCCATTCATAACTATAATTATATTTCATATCTAATAGATTGCAAGTTTGATTACCGGTACTAAAATCTTAGTGGGATTTTAAGGGGTTTATTTAATAATAAAAGATTCATCTTTAAAATTCGTAAAAATTTTGAATATTAACAGATTTATCCCATCTTGAAGTTAACATTGAAGTCTATGGGAAAAAATGCATTTTTGAATATATCTTCATTGTACAAATAATTTTCTCACAAATCTCTTGGTAAAAAGTTGCAAAGCTATCTTTTTCTTCCTCAATGCCAAAAAAAAATCATTATTTACCATACATATTTTTAATAATTGAATTTTTAAATTTTTTGCGAGGGCCAGACAACTCTTTAAAAAAGTTCCAAGTGCAAAAAGTTCATTTAATTGACTGCATACATATTCCCGAGTTTGGTTTACGTCGGCCTCATAATAATTCTAAAACAGATATTCAAGTTCATATCAATCAAAATTGTTAAATTCACCTCAGTTATGAATGGACTACCTTAAAGAGGGCTACAGCTCAATAGGATCCCCGTAAGGGTGCAAATGTGGGAATGATTCACTCCCGCAACGATTTCGGCTCAAAACCGTACATAAATGACAATAGCATTTACATTTCTTACCTTAAATCAAACATTATAGTTGTGTATGGCTTAAATAAATAAAAAAAATATTAGGTATTGTTACCGCCAATACTGCAATAAATCATATCTGTGCTGGTACTGCAGTTAGTCATACATATGATGTGACGTCATCATTTTTTGAGCTCAATATTTTTGTGTGTAGAGCCCGTGAACTTATGTGAAGCGGGCTCATGTCTACGATCATTTTGTACTGAATGTACTTTTCACTGGAGGAAAGTACTTAACTGGTGAGTGTTATTTTATATATATTGTTATAATGTTTTCCAATGCATATGTACATTGTGCAGTAATAGTACATTTGATAATTTTCATACTTAAGTGTAGGTGTAAAGTTACTATTTATGCACATGAAGGTAGTTATGTGTAATTATGAGGCATGTGTGCAATTTCGCTGGATTATGTTAGGTTTATAATTGATATATTACGAGAGGTAACTCCATTTGCAACATGTATTTTATCTCATTTAGTTGTATAGAGTAATGCCTCTTTGTTTACATTTGTTGGTAGCCATACTTTGCGTAGGCATTTCAGATTTATATACCTAGATGCATATCTTATTGTGATTAATTGAATTAGGTTGTACTGATATATCTGATAATCATACATTTCATCATTGTTAACATATATTTGCTAGGATGAAATCGTATGTATGTGTTTTTGAATTAGTTTATTTACAACATTTTTTCTCTATTTTTTTTTTGTAGTAAATTGTCATACGTCATACGTCTATAGATTCATCTATCGCCTTACATGTTTTGTCACCCTCCAAAATAAAATAAAGACGCATTTACAAAAGTATCCAACGTTTCCTCATTTCACCGGCCAGTACAGGTATAGTTCATATATCGGTTATTTTTCCTCTATGTCAACAATGCAACTTGAATTTGTCCGCCATGTTTACTAAGCTTGATCGGTTTTGGACACAGACCACAATTATTTTTCCCTCTTATTCCTTGATACAAAAATAAATCATATTAAAAATTCCACCGGCTCAAATGAGTTCAAATACAGCATACCTATAGAATGACACTAGTCCAACAACATATCCAAACTACAGGAAAATCAATCGAGAGGGAACTGAGATATGGCCCCTAAAATAACCCCTACCATGAAAAATTCACTTTCACTTTGGAATTTGTGTAAACATTGGCCTCTTTATACCCTTTCTATTGCGCCTGTAAAGATAATTTTTCTAAATTTTTTCCTGCCTGTATTTTTTTTCAAACCTTCTTCTTTCCATCCATGCCATAAAAGGAACCAAATTCGACCATTTGGTACCCCTAGGAATTTTTGAAATAATACATACATTTTAAGAATGGAACTACTTGCGTGGTCAATGAGCACGGGGTAAAAATAGTGGTATGTGACCTTTTATTTTGGATCGGCCAATGAGAATTCAGAAGCGGGTCTTTAGCTGGATGTATATTCTTAACGTAATTAATTAAAATATGAATTTTCCATTTTATACCATTTCATGAAATGATGTTTCAGTGATAGAACTAGGTAAGATCGCTTATTCACATTATCAAGTCCATCAAAACTCCAAGCGTAAATCTCATAAAATCACGAGAGAACTGACATGGCTGCTGAAAATGACGACTGGTAAACAAGCTGATGTGTTATCTTGTTTTTATTTATAAACGGTTAGTTTGTTTCTACCTGAAGTAAAAAATCATATTAAGTAAGTCAAATATAAAAACGATCCATTCAGACCGAAGTCATGCAGCCGCATGAAAAAATTAATTTTGCACCATTACGGAGATCCTATGGAGAAGGCTACATTATTGCAGCTATAGTGGAGCCACAACAGGCGGGGGGGGGGGGGGGGGTGTTAAATTTTTGCATTGGAAGATATAGATATAAATCTTTAAAATATTTTCTGAAAGCGTACATCCAGTAAAAAGCTGAAACTTGTGTAAAAGTACAGATTGTGCAGATCGGCAGATTTTCAACTTTTTGTGTAAGTTATACTGTACCATATTTTCAAGATATTTTGAATTTTATCATCTTATCAAAGTTATTGCAGTTGTTCCTCAGATGAGCAATGTTGCCCATGGGCCTCCTGTTTCTTTATATTTGGCATTTGGAAGTATAAAGCTCATGGTGCTTAAGTACGATAATTACATATGTTTTTTATTTATATGATTATTCCAATCATACTAAAAAATGGTACTGTGTTCAATGTTTCCGCATCAAAAAACCATCGTAAACACTCATATTTTGCTACAAAACACATAAGAAATGATGATAAAATTGTTCTTTTGATCAACGTATCAAAGTAAAAATTGTACAGATTTTTAAATCTTCAAAATAAGGCTGTAGCTGCTCAGTTCGACAGCTGTTCTGAGTGATCAAAAAGGCATTGTCCTGTTCTTGTATGCATACTTTTCAAACAAAATGGCATGTAGGACTTCATATTTATTGCTTATATATTTTTTGGCAACATTTTTGGCCAGTTTGGGCAGAAACAATCCAGTTTAGGAAATGTTAACATTCTTCTCCTCAAATGGCCGCACATCCTCCTTAAATGGATTAAACAGAAATCTATACTACTATATTAAAATAATAGACTCGAATTTTTGGTCTTTAATACCGTAAATCGGAAGAATACTTTCTTTTGTTTTATATATTTTAATCTTCATTGTTACTTGAAGATTACCAATTTGTTTTTAATTTTTCTCAGTTAAGCTTCTCTAATTTAAAATCAACGAAAATTCCTTAAAAAATCCCGGAAATCATCTGGATTTTTTGGATTTTACAATCTTGCGCTTGCGCAATACATTCACGCTAACGGGATCTTTAGTTTATGTTTCCACAATATCATATTTGCATGAATAAACTAAGAATTGATAATACAAATACGAGTAAATTTTCAGTGGACATTTGCTATATATTCTGTTCTTGTATATTAATGATTTCTTATGAGAGAAAGTATAAAATAACAAATATACATTTCAACTAAGTACTCACCTTAAAATTTTGTCTTCGTGATGACAAAAAATATTTGATTACGTGCAAAAAAAAAATTACAGTATATTTCTTAGGAGAGTGAAGATAGAATATGTTTTATCGTAAAAATGAATAATGTCCTACGGACCAAGTTTTACGATAGAATGCGCTCCGTGTATTGTCTCTGTAGCAAAGAAAATACGTGTACGTTGGTGAAAAGGTGTTTAATTCTTCAATTATATGGATTAAAATTTTTAGATGAAAGGTATTTACAGTCTCAAAAAGGTTTGTTGTGACAAATTTGACTGTTATTTGCAAGGCAACTTTATTAATTTTCTCCAAAATCGTTCCGGAGCGAATCTGCAATTTTCTGCTACATTACGTGTATAAGGGAGGCATTCTAACGGTGGCGAGAGCCTTTCCCGAGACACAGTTATTCAATCTAAGGAAAGTGTAGTAAAATTAATAGCATTATTGTAGGCTTATATAGGTTTGTTATGTAAATGTCAATAATAAGGCATAGGCGTCGGAACCGGGGGGGGGGGCCCCCCCCCCACTTTTTTTGCAAATTTATACCCAACCATTAGAAACATAGCATGATAGAGGGTTTAGCCCCCCCCCCCCCCTTTTTCTCGCAGGAAAGATTATTGTTCCTAAATTTACCTTGAAAGATTGATAAGTTGGATTCAGAAGTATATTAGCCCCCCCCCCCCCCCCCCCCCGGATTAGGAATTTCATGATTTTGGGGAAAAAATTGTGGGTAAGTAATTTTTTTTTTTAAGTATAGGTATACCCCCCCCCCCCCCCCAACACACACACGGATTAGGATTTCCATGATTTTTGGAATTACTTTTTTTCTCAATATTTCTGAGGATTAGTCTAGCCCCCCCCCCCCCCCACTTTCAATTTGCTTCCGACGCCAGTGTAAGGTGTGTCGATGTACCTATTTCGTAAATGTCCGATATGCAATGTCAACCCGTGCACGCACGGGTCAAAGTCTAGTAGTGAGTTAAAATCTGAAACGGCTGAATTGAAAACGAAAGGAAAATACATGCGATAGCTTGTGATATTATTCACTGTGCAGAAAGATTCGTAAAAACTGGTTTTCATGTGAGATTGCTGGGCATAACCGTGCAAGGAGATCCTGGACGAAAATTGTTGATCTATCGTCAAAGAATAGTATGTATACATAAGCGACTTTTGTAAACGTTTTGGTAACTAGATAGCCAGTGAGGTACTTAAGGACGTTGGATCCTGCAATCAAAAGTTTTTTCCTAAATTATTTTTTAAAAATCTACACACATAGCTTAACCGAAATTTCAAAAAAACATTGTTGGGGTGTATATGTTTCATTTGGCACTACGGTGTATTTAATATGACCTTTCTGCACTGAAAGTCCAGATTGCACATAAATCGCTTTTCCCTCTATATTTTATAATCAGTATGAACCATGGCACCAAATACAAATCTATACTATTTCAAATAAATAAAATTAAAATTATCAGAAATAAATATTACAATTTCTTAACCTAATTGATATTTTCCCCTTTTTGCACTGATAAAACGCTATTTTCATCCATTACCAATTCAACATGTAATGAAATTATTCAACAAACTTTTGCGCAAATCATGATAAACTTGTCAGAAAAATCTTAAAATATCAGAAAATAAAACAAAAAGTATGGGTCTGTTTTGTAAAATTTGAGATATGGGATGAAATGTGCTTATTTTAGGCAAAAATTTGGATTCATTTTTCCTTGACTTTTATGAAATATAAGTTATATTTGCCAATATGTGTCGATAGAAATTTTGAAAAATTGGAAAATGATGTTTTTATTAACAAATAAAGTATCCTAATGCACAAACTATCTGGAAATTTTGTTTGGACTGAGAATAAAGAAGCTAAAGTGACGGTACTCTAGAGAACTGAGTTATGAAAAATGTTAATTTTCTTCTTAAAAACCGCCACAAAATAAAGTCCCATACCAAACTCTGTAAATATCTGATTTTTCCATTACTATTTTATTTAAGATAGTTTAACTGGCATTATTAAATTTGAATTTATGGGTAGGATCAGTATACGATGCATAATTTCTAGAACATAGGTCAAAATGGCTACCCAAAAACAGAGGAACAAACCTCTTTAAGTGGTATTTCTGCCACTTTGAATACACCGAAGGAGTTGATGCATTACTCATACCTTTGCTTTACGATGCTTATTCTGATGACCGGCTATTTACGTGTGTAAATTTAAAACTCATCGTTACCAAATTTGAACTGCAGTGTTACCGTGAAAGTGTATATTGGTATTTAAGTTCGCCATAGTTATTCCTGGAAAAGGAACAGCCAGCCTCGCAGTAAGTGTTGCTTGATCTCAAGTAGACGAAATCGTGAGAAGAAACATAGTTTTCTATTTAGTGAATTTAAAAAAATGTGCCTTGTTTATTGTTGAAGGTTAAACTTTAAATTGTTTATATTTATAAAGTTGTATTTCGTTTGCTGACAATTAACAGACACAACTTTACACTTTGTTGACTGTTTATTTTGGAAATCCACGTTCTATATATAGTGTTAAATAAGGACAGATAACAAAAGAAGATTCGGCCAAAATTTTATTCATGTAGGTATCAAAGAAATGGTTCGACCAATCAGAAGCGCCAATATTGTATCAAACTAAAAAATACAAAATGATCAGTACATAAAGAGAAAAATTCTTCCTGACGTCATTTCTACATTATGACGTCATTGTGGTGAAAACCTTTTACACATTTATTTTTTATATGATTTCAACTATCTAGCAACTTATTTTTAAAGGTCTTAATAAAACTTAACTTTTTGTGGCCGGAAATCCATTATAAGATCACAGTCCTTTACTTGTGCTCTTGATATTTATGACTGAATTAATTAAATGCATCAGGAAAAATGACTTTTTTTTTAAAATGTGAAATTTAATGATTTAATGAACACTTGAGATTTATTGCAAAACTGGAAGCAATGAAGTTAAATGAATGACACAACAGCAGATAGTCTATTCTAAAATCCATTTTTAAGGACATACACGTCGTTCCTCAGTTTTAGAAATTTTTCCTCGATACATGTACTGTGGTATTATTAATATTCGTTGAATACCAACTCTCATGGATATCGTTGTAAAGTTGATCCATGAAATTGAATGTTCATTGAAGTGCAATTTCTATTAACATTTTGTATTAATAGGGTCATTGACCACGAAATCACGTATCCTTGAAACTGTGATTTTATCCACAAAAATTGATACATTTTAATATTTTCAACTTTAGTGTTTTCAATTTTCTTTTAATTGCTTGCAAAATGCAAATAGATACTTATTGATAATGTCATAGTATAATTATATCTTCAATTGAAACTATACATCCAAGTAGAAAAATATCAAATAACATAAAAATATAATTTATATACGCTAGAAAAAGTTGAAAACATTGGGTACTAGTTCGCATCTGACCATAACCAAATGAATATACACAATATACATCAATACCAACAACATCATCATGCCAAATGCATTATCAATAAATAGAAGTGGCTTAATGGGGACATAATACAAAATATCTTAACAATGTATTATAATACATTTATATCCTGTATAAATAAAAATCCATTTTACAGCTGGATAACTTTATGTTCATTATCATGTCCCTTTTCTAGCAGGAGGATTTTATAGTCATATCACATTTTGAGCATTGCAGTTATCAAAGTGATCCTAAACATTGATTATATATAGGATATAAACCTTCATCAAACTCTGAACCCCTTGTGATACCCAGGATACTATCCCGTGGCCAAAGTTTAAACAATTTTGAATAATCAGTAATATGTCAAAATACTTGCATATAAGTAAAACCATATATTATTACATGTGAGTTCTTGTGAATAATTTAAATATTTTCCTTTGTTTAACTAGATCTCCAATGTGACCCCACCCTTCTCCACAGGATTTTGAATTTAACAACTTTGAATTTACATTATCTGAGGTTGCTTTCAGTAAAATAAGTTTTCCAAGGCAATTGGTTTCTTAGAAGATTTTTTAAAAAAAGTTCTGGATATGTTCTTATGTAAAAATGTGTCCCCCTCCTCCCGTTGTCACCTCATTCTACCCCGGATATCATGGTTTTGACAAACTACCTCAGGATACTTCCAAGTTTCAGCTTTTTTAACCCATTGGTTTTTGAGAAGAAGATTTTTTTTTAAGTTTTTGTAAAAATTCAACCCCTAATATTGGCCTCAGCTTACCCCCGGAGATCATGATTTAAACAAACTTGCATGTAAATCTACCGACCCTGAGGATGCTTCCACCTCATAACCTAGTTGATCGTGATTTGAACAGAGTGTAATATACCCTACTTAAGGACGCTTCAGCACAAGTTTCTTACGGAAAGAAGATGTTTAAAGACTGACTAGTACTCTATATATTCCTAAGTTAAAATTAGACCTCTCAGTTTGGCCCCACCATACCCTGGCCCCACCTTACCCAAGTCTAACGCGTTTCTGCTCTCTATATAGCTTTAGCTTTGATCAAACAAGAAATAATCCATGCAAAGTCAAAAGAAAAAGTACAAGGAATACATCAATTAACAATATAAAAAAATATTTAATATGGTACTTGAATTAAGTTAACATTCAAAAGCTTAACAATACATAAAAAAGCAGTTTCATGCGCACATTCTTAAGCCAACAGCCATTCATATATAAATAACAACCAAAATAAGCAAGCTCACATACTCCACGCCCCCTCCTCCCAGTAACTTGACAATACTATACAGAATGAATGGCGAGGTGCGAGTTACATTAAATCAATCATTTCTAAACTTACATGTATCTATAAAACAATTAAACAAACGCAGAACTTGATAAAAGAGCATTACCCGGGGAAAAATTCCTCAGATCAAAACAAACTTCTTGCAAATATATACATCAATTCTTTAACAACATTAAAACATTAAAAAGGCAGAAAATCCCATAAAACAAATGGAATCAGAATTTATTGGCTAATTATACATCTACTTTTGATTCAATAAATTCTGGGCACCGGTGTAAGAGAGATTGTTCAATACTACATGTATATAAAATATATGGCCAAATTTCAAAAGGGTTGAAATTCCGAGAAGATTTATAGAATCAAAATTTCCTAATAATATGCACACGTTGTGTTTCAGCTCAGCA
Source organism: Magallana gigas (assembly GCF_963853765.1). NCBI lineage: Eukaryota > Metazoa > Mollusca > Bivalvia > Ostreida > Ostreidae > Magallana > Magallana gigas. The sequence goes on from NC_088855.1 coordinate 50,736,201, forward strand.
TCAGCAGGATCAAATTACACATAATATGCCAGACCTTTAAGGTGCCTCACTACACCTTGTAAAAGTTTCTCATATCAGCAGAAAATTACTTGATTATGATATAAAGCATGATGGATAAGAAGTATATATGTCAAATAGGCGAAAAAAATGTGAAATTTTAGATAAAAAATGATATTTTCAAAAATTTCATTCAGTAAACATAAACAAAAACCCCAGGTGGATTCGAACTCATGACCTGCGGTTCACAAGCCTGATACATTAACCACTGAGCTATGACGATATACATCTGAATCGATTGATACAAACAGTTTAACAAAACAATTAAATCGCCATCTTGTGACGTAGTGTCTTAAAATGTATAAGTCTCGGTGTAGTGAAGTACCTTAAGAAATAAAATCTGAATTCGACAAAGTATTAGGTATTTGAAATTTAATTTTTTATCAGCAAGGGAGATAGTTACGTCTCATCAAAAGTCCAAGCTCTATTTAATATACACAATAATAATATATCATAATTATAACAAAAAATATCATCACAAGTCGAATTTATCTTTATCGCACATTAAAAAGGAACAAGGTGTACATGTAACAAAAATTGAAGGAAATGTATATCTGTGTGAAGGTTATTTTTATGAGAAAAAAATTGGCGTAGTCTAATTGTACAAATTATACAAATAAACGCATTGTGAAATGCAACAATTGGCGGCCAAAAACGACATTGAAGATAATTATGTCAACCACATAGAACTAGCAGAGGCTATGTAATATATATCAGGGGCGTATGTGATGATTTCAAATGGCTCCATTCGGCAAAAGCTTGACTTGCGTTTGCTTCTGGTTGGTGTCTTGTGCTTTTGAATCTGCAAATCATTGTAATGAATAATATATATATATATATATATATATATATATATATATATATATATATATATATATATATATATATATATATATATATATATATATATATATATATATAATCGCTATCTTTATAAACAGCAAGAATCATAATTTTAAAAAAGCATATCATTGATTATATTTACATCCCTCTATTAACAAATTAATACATTGATTGTGAAAAGTAATTGAAGTTAACTTAATTTGTGTTCAGGTACACCAGAACGTTAGCTCAAGAAATAGCCAAATTGGTTCCTATGGGATTTTGAGTTTGGCGTTGTCATTTTTTTAAGTCAGTCCCTGATTTTTCAAGGTTTCGCTCAATCGAAACACAGGGCGTTGACAGTTTAGTCCTAGCTATCAGTTTCTACAAAGCTTTGAATTAAATGCAATCAAATTCAGTCAGAAATAGTGGAGTCATACTAGAGAAAATAATGTCTATAGGCTCAATACTGCCACATTCCTACTAGCAGTTGATTAATAATTCAGCTCATTTAGCTGAGTGTTGACCTTAAAGGACATCATATAATTGCGTTCAATACAATGATTTTTGTACGTTAGGGGTAGCTTAATCATCGAATTGATAAAAACCCCAAGCAATAATTGTTTTATTCAATTAACATAGACATATGAAATTAAGTGCTATCAAGCAAAGAAAACTTTATCACACCATAACCGAACGCATTTGCGTGTTATGTAAGTTTTTCTGCAATGATCGACGCCTTCATTGTCCGCATGAATCCCCAAAGAAAGCATATTATTGTTTAAATTTTCATCTCTCTTTTAATTTTGTAATAAATCGATTGTAAAAAGAAAAATTTACGAAATAACTGTTCATGTAAATCATTACGTTAGCTAAAAGAAACAGCCAAATATTCTCTTATGGGAATTTGAGTCTTAATTTTAATTTAGTATTTTAATTTTTTTTAGTTATTTTTATCTCTTTTTAATAAAAGATTCGAGTCTAAATCATAAGTGCCGTACGAGTTAACAACGGGGGTTCAAATTTTCATTTATTAAGTCGGACGTCAATTTGAATTAGATAATTAACTTAATCAAGCGTTAAGTTGGCAGTCGAATGATTACGTCAGAGCGATCGGCGGCAGTATCAACGCCTTCTCTAAGAATGTGAACGAAAGATGTTTATAATGTAGCTGTTCTTTTTTTTTTTATAGTTTCTTAAGTAGTTTATATTTTAGTAGTAGCTTTAGATTTTGTTTCCTGTGTTTTTTACTAATGTAATTTATTTTTTTTGGTCCTGAAGAAGGGACTGGTTGTCCCAAAAATTTGACAATTTCTATTGTTCGTGTCGTTAGGCATTTTCAGTGCTTTATATATATATATATATATATATATATATATATATATATATATATATATATATATATATATATATATATATATATATATATATATATATATAAGATATATAAAGCTCTAAAAATAACCAACGACACGAACAATAAAGTAAAATATTGTCAAATTTTCGGGACAAATTATCCGACACTATAGATAACGAGTGTTGTTGGTTTGTTAGTGCTTCTTTTATGCAATATAATATAATTTAATATACATATATATATATATATATATATATATATATATATATATATATATATATATATATATATATATATATCGTTGTTATAAAGTGCCTTTTACTCATAATAACCCACTTCCCCTCTGTTCGCTAGGAAATCTGGATCTTCAGAAGATTTACATTCACGGAAAGCTCTCTGTATAGTACGTTGGATTATTGCCTTTTTTATATAAGACAATCAGTGTCTTAGAAAAAGATGTAAAACTGAAATTAGTTGTTTAAAAAACTAACATAAGAACAAGAAAAATCTGTGACACTGTAACCAACGTTTGGCCAATTTTTGATAACAAGACCCATGCATTTTATCTTTGTTAACTTTGAATATAACACATGATATACATCATACATACATCAAATGACTCTTAGAAAACCTTAAACAAGTCCAACATGTTATTAGTCCCCTACAGGTTTTCATTGGAGGGGACTATAACTTTCCTCTGCGTCCGTCAGTCCGTCAGTCCGTCCGTCTGTCTGTCTGTCTGTCTGTCCCACTTCAGTTTTCCACACTTTTATTCTTTATGCGTTTGAGGAATAACATGAAATTTGCCGAACAGCTTCAAAATGTCAAACTACAGATCAAGTTTACACTTTTGTAGCGTCTGGTTGACATATTTTCAAGAAAATTAATTTTTTATATTCAATTTTCAAAGTTCGGGTTCGATATTCTGCATAACAGTGCATTGTTTTCACAATTTCCACAAACCAGTAGGGGACGTGTATTGCTTATGTAATACTCTCAGAATGCTTGTTTTTAGATAGATAAATGATTTTTTTTAAAAAAGAAGATAGTAAACAATCTTTTCATTCAATAAATTTTCAATATTTCTACCCAAAAGTGAAATGTATTTTTAACAAATGATATTGACCATTTACTCATTTACAGGCATCTTCGATGGAAATTATTAAGATCTTATACATGTATTACACAATAATATCATGAGCGGCATTTGTGTGACGCAATTACTTTCAATGGTTATCCAAAACAAAGAGGTTGCACAAACAGACATGATTAGTTAAACAAACATTGATTATTTGATTTGTTGGCGAACATTAAAAGATATATGAAGATACATATCAAACATTTCTGTTAATCAAAAATATCTGCATAGAAACAACTTTAATTCATATTTTTTGAATAATAAAAATTTTACAGGATTTTTTCCCAAATAATATACAAATTAGTATTAGGAATTCAGGTTTCAGATTGTGTTAAATATAATGTTCAAACAATTCTCATCATTTTGTTAGGTTTTGAAAACATTCCTATAATATATAGATTTTAAATTAGTGATTTTCTTACATATCCATATTATATGTTCAATGTGTTGATTTTTTGTCAAGTTACATCTCTGTAATACAAAATGCCCATAATATGTAGATCCCAAGACTACATACAAATATCAAGTACACAATAAATGGATGTGTGTACATCATTAGGAATAACAAAACTAGGTTTATTTACTGTTAACTATAGTTTTACTAATCGTAAACCAAAGTTATCGATTCATTAACTCTTGTTTTCATCTGTAAAAAATATATACTAAAGATGAAACGGTTGTAAACTATAGTTTAACAGTAGATTTTGCTGATAAATATCTGTAAATCATGATTTCCATTGACCTCAATGATATTAATTAAATATAATTAATAGTTGTTAATCATAGTTTCACAAATCGTCAAACCATATTTATCAGATAAACTATGTTTGGCAATAGCAAAAGCTGTTTCATTGTAAATTATAGTTTCACACCACTTAAACATAGTTACTCGTTTTAAGTATGGTTTACAGATGTGAAATATAGATTAAGGGCGTTAAATTAAGTTTCACAGATGATAAACTAAAGTTAACTGTTAATTATAATTCACGAACCTTCAACAATAATTAACGATTCGTTAACTATAGTTTTCATCTGTAAAACTATATTCAACGGCTGTAAACTTTAGTTTACGAATGCTAATCTAAGTCTGCAATAACGTTATCAATAGAAATTGCTGATAAATATAGATTCACATGTGTATACAATAATTCGTTAACTAAAGCTAAGAGTTGTAAATCATAGTTTTACCATAGTGAAACTATACTTATCAAATAAACTATATTTTGCTATCGCAAATGGTTGTTTTCAGTGTTAATTATAGTTTTACATATCTAAAACATAGATGATCGTTCGCAAATTTGATAACGTCTTTAACTATAGTTTTCTGTCCGAGACTAGAGAGTGTAAACTATAGTTTACAGATGTGAAATATAGATTATCGTTGTTAACTATATGCTATACTGTCTGTAAACTGAAGTTCACAACAAACCTACTTAACCGACTGTGTAAGTAAAATAAGCTCATTTTTGTGAATTAGGCGTTCCATATCTTTCAATTTAAATAATAAAAGAACATTTACTCATTGCAACGATTGCATAATATTTGTCTTACCATTTTGACGACGTTGAACTCTTAAAACTGAAAATGAAATAAGAATCAAATTGATGCAGTATGAAGCATTACATTAAGTATACAATTGGTTTCTTATATATTAGGAACATAATTAAGCGCTAAAATAATTACCTTTAAAGCACCTTTCTTTGTAAGGACAAAAACAATTGCTTCTCATTACAAAAATAGCACCAGCAATAATCGTCAAAGCAAGTAGAAGGAAAGCTAAAACCGCACCAAATGCTTCTATCGACACATGTCCACTATCGCAAACATCGCTAGAAAAGATATAATTACAGGGTGTGATTTAATTTGGTCATAAACGATAGATTAATTTTTTTTTTACCTTATTGTTGTCTGGCTTTTTTTTTCGCGACTTATTTTCCTTTTTAAATTTGTTCATTTTTGCGTTCTAATTACATACAATGTATTCGTGCTTCCGATCCCTTTTTGTAGCTAGGTGTGTAGTTTTCCATTTTCCAATATAATGGTTTGACAAAATGCGATATCTGCATAGATTTTTTAACCGTTTATTTTTTTCCTCTTTATTCTGAATTATTAAGTTCAAAATAATCGTTGATGTCGGGAACGATATAACTATATATGATCAATTTGAAATACTCAAGCAAATAAAATCCTTCTATGAGACTGTACACTGATTATGATACAGATCTGATTGATATTGACTTAAATGATATTATAGATAATACTTATTTAAAGAAATTAGATGACCATACTTCTAAACTACTTGAAAAAAAATATCAGAAAGTGAAATTCTCGATGTGTTAAAAAACATGAAAAATGATAAGTCTCTTGCAAGCGACGGCTTTACTGCTGCGTTTTTCAATTTTTTTTGGAATGACTTATAGTGTTTTGTTTTACAAGCAATCAACTGCATATTAACAAAAAAACAATAACCTATTACCCAAAGACTTGGTATAATATCTTGTTTAGCCAAAGGGGATAAACCTCGGCAGTTTCTAAAAAAAATTAGAGACCAATTACGTTATTAAATATCTTTTTATAAGCTTATATCTGGCTGTTTGAGTCGAAGATTAAAACTTATACTTGATTTAATTATCTCTGATACAAAGTCAGGATTCATGAAAGGTAGAAATATTGGTGAAAACACAAGATTTGTTTATGACATAATGGCATACAAGGAATTAGAACATATACCTGGGTTATTAGTTTTAATTGACTTTGAGATAGCTTTTGATTCAATTTCTTGGTCCTTTATATACAAGGTTTTTAATTACTTTGGTTTTGGGAAAAACTGTATAGACTGGATTAAGATTTTAAATACACAATTTAAAGCATCTGTATAATCAATATAGAAAGAGGTTGTAGACAGGGTGATCTTATTGCCCCATATTTATTCCTGCTCTGCGCAGAAATTCTATCTATTCTTATTAAACAAAACAATAATATTAAAGGCATTTTTGTTAATGACAAAGAACATAAAATTTCACAATATGTAGATGATACTTTGCTAACTCTTGATGGCTCACCAATTTCTTTATTTGCTGCTCTTGATAACCTAGATTTTTTTCTCAAAATTTTCTGATTTAAAGGTAACTTGTTCAAAAACTAAAATTATTTAGATTGGGTCTAAAAATTGTATATATATATATATATATATATATATATATATATATATATATATATATATATATATATATATATATATATATATTGAATGTAAAGTGTTTGAAAAGATACTGCAGTTATCTAAGAAATAAACAACGTTATTTAGTGAACATGGCGTTATGAAAAGCAATTGCTCTGTTGGCATATTCCATGTTGCGCGCTAGCGCATCATGGAAAATATGGACTTACGGTGGGAAAGAACAAAGGAAATGCAAATATAAGACTGTAACACACACAGGGTACTCAAAGGTTAGAATGAATAGTTTTATTATGACGTCACACACGTTGAACGCTGTAAAATGCAACGTCACAAGCGAGAATCAAAGTTTACGCATGTGGCTGTTACAGTGGCTCTTCCATTAATTTGAACTTACCCTTAGGATAAAACAAAAATTTTGACGTATAAATCACATTTGCAGACAAGGCAAGAAGATAAAACAAAATGTAAATATAAGCATTAAATCATTATTTTTTGAAAGATATAGTCTAATAACTGCAGCGGTGTGTGCAGACAAATTTTCATAACGCGCGTTACTCAATTTGTATGTACACACCGCTGCAGTTATGAGACTATATCTTTCAAAAAATAATGATTCAATGCTTAAATATATATATACTAACTCTCTATTAACCAACCCTCCTCCCCCCCCCCCCCCCCCAAAAAAAAATCTAAAAAATCAAAAAATACTCAACTGATGCAGATATCGCAGTTTATACTGCAAGAACTTATACACGTATTATAGATGTTTGATCCACCTCTTTCATCTCGGGAAATATTACGCGAAATCACTTTGACGTCATACGTTAAAATCTATAATCATTTGTTTACGTATCTCAACTCAATATTAAGAAATGGAAGCATGTTAAAATCTCTTTGGTCTCACCAACACTTTTGTGGTACTCCAAACGTGTCTTACGTAAGTTCAATGTAAGCCATTTTTGGCATAGTACTATGGGAAAAACATTAGAGAGCATTTTGGATGTTGCCAGACATGTTTTCTAGATGAATCTGTAGGTTAAGCTCGATCTTTTTCCCGTGTGTATTGGAATTGTAGATTTGGAAAAAAAGATTGTTGAACATTTCCCTATATATATCTATTCTGAACTATTAACCCATCCTAGGGCCCCAGTATTCATTCGTGGTCATAATTTTAACAACTTAGAATCTTCTTTATCTGAGAATGCTTAAAAGTAATACATATATTACATATTACAGCATTTTAGTTCTTAAGATTTCAGATTTAAAAATATTTTTCTATTCATTTTGATTTGAACTTTTGGGGCCCTAGGTATTTGCCCGGAGGCCGCATTTTAAATAAATTAGACTACACTATTTGATGACGTTTGCTGATTAATAGTACACATTAAGTGTTTTATTTGTTGGTGAATTTTAAACATTCACCCATTAAATATAAAAAATGAAAAATTTTAATCTTTTTGAAAAAAAATTACCTAAAGCAAAAAACAACGCCTCTTTTCACGTTGGGTTTACCGCAATTATTAAAAAATCTTTAAATGTAAGGCTTGTCCGATTATTTGGGAGATCGAAAAAAAAAATCGATACTTTATCATTTATGGTGTAAAGCCTGCATTTTTCAAATAATGTGGAGAACAATGAACATAATGTTTGGAAGATATGAATTATTCAGTGATGTACATAGTGTGGTGATAATTGAAGACAAAAGCAAGTTTTAATTAAGTTCATTCTATTACTATCTTATTATTCATTGTTTGTATACATGACTTGTATATCAAATTATTCATATTGATTTTTTCAAATTATTACCGGAGCAATGCATGCATATTTAGGAATACTAGTATATAAATAGTGCCTGTTTGGGAGGGTAACAGTTGAAATTGACACCCCGAGAAAACCATTGTCAACCGACGCGAAGCGGAGGTTGACAATGGTTTTCGAGGGGTGTCAATTTCAACTGTTATCCTCCCAAACAGGCACTATTTATTTTGTTATACTGAATGTCTTTTTTAAAATTCTTAAGAAAATTTTACTGCTTTTATATAGGAATAACGTGAATTCTACAGCGAACCGTTCGCGCATAATTTTCGCGCATGTAACATTTTTTATTGTTATACTTTCATGTTAAATACTGAAATCTGATTGGTTAAGACGCAGTTAATAATATTTACTATTACCCTCAGCGTTAGCAACGCACTTGGCAACGGGTAACATTAAAAAATATTACATGCGCGAAAATTATGCGCGTACGGTTCGCTGTAGAATTCACGTTATTCCTATATAAAAGCAGTAAAATTTTCTTAAAAATTTTAAAAAAGACATTCAGTATAACAAAATAAATAGTGCCTGTTTGGGAGGATAACAGTTGAAATTGACACCCCTCGAAAACCATTGTCAACCTCCGCTTCGCGTCGGTTGACAATGGTTTTCTCGGGGTGTCAATTTCAACTGTTACCCTCCCAAACAGGCACTATTTATATAATGTTACCCGTTGCCAAGTGCGTTGCTAACGCTGAGGGTAATAGTAAATATTATTAACTGCGTCTTAACCAATCAGATTTCAGTATTTAACATGAAAGTATAACAATACACAATGTTTCATATTCTGTGACAAAGGCTATAAGTCTGACCAGTTTGTGCATGTCTGTCTCTGGTTTGTTCCATTTCTTGACCCAGTTGTTGAAGGATTATCCCTTGTCACCACTGTGCTCCTATTGGTGATTGTTGTTGTAGTTAGTTTTGATGTTGATGTTTCTGTCGATAGTTTCTCTTTGACATAACACCCGATATCTAAAATGAAGTTTAGTACTAAGATAAAGGAAAGAGCATAAAATGTAGAACACCATACAGAAAGAAAAAAACGGCCTGTGATGTTATTAAAGTTATGTACACATATCATTGTTAGTTTGTATTCATTTAATATATCAGGTGACAGTGTTTCAGAGGTAAGCAAACTAATGTAGGGTGTCGTGTATTGACCTATTTTGATTTTTTTAAGGTAAAAAACCCTCTATGGAATATTTTATGACGTGTTAATTAATTTCCATTTAAAATCAACATTTTGCATTTCATTGAATCAGATGTATTCTTGAAATACCTCCGACCGAGTAACTAGTAATAGCTTTGTTAGTTGTTCAATTTATCTACATCCTTGCTAGCACTGCCTGAACAAACCAAATCACTACCCAGATATGCTGCATTTTGTGTCAAATGTTCTATCGTAGTGGCACTTACAACGAACGGATAGCGGTGACTTGTACAGAACATCAGAACATTCGCCATTACGATCTCCTGAGCAGTCTTTTTCATCCATATTTCCTTGATAAGAATTGTAAGAAGGACATTTACCTGTAAAAAATAGAAATGCGAATTATCAATATGATAATAAATAATGAATAAGCATTACATTTGACGAAGTACCATACTTTGATAATTTTAACATCATTTATAAAAAAAAAACCAAAACAAGTTAAGCATAACATTTTTAAAGCTTATGGTAATTGTTTGTTATGTTAATGTTTTTACGATGTAAAATGTTACTAGTGAGTATAATAATATTCAGTTTAAAGTAAAATACAATATAATTTTATTTATGGGAAAAAGATACCTAAAACATTTCTTGTTTCTTATAATTGATAGAACTCATTTTTGATTCCCCACTCCCTCTAACACTCTTGTACATATGTGTATCTTTTTATTTTTCCTCCATGAATCTTTAAATGAAAAATATACCGATTAGGTAATTATACCTTCACTTATCCATGTCACTGCAAAACAGCTGAGACCCAGGTTATCGTTTTCATCAGGCAGACAATGAATGGTCTTAGCTGTTTCTGAACAACTCTGAAACACATCTACAGGTATGTCTTTTAGCTTTATATCAGTGCATGAATTCACCGGGTAGAAGTTTACCTTCTGTGTAGAACCTGGCAAGAACATCAGTAATGTTACGCTAATGGAATTGTTAATGTTTTATTAAAAAAGAGAGATCTTTAAATTTCATAGTTTATTGATGAAACAAAGGATAATAACAGCATGTTTAGTTGTTCTTTAATCATATATAGAGAACAATGCATACCCTTTTCCATATCACAGCCTGTATCAGCCTGAGACTCCAATATCAGGCCGAGGGCCGAAGGCCCGAGGGATGATGTTGGTCGAGAGCTGATACAGGCTGTGACATGGAAAAAGGGTATCTATTATTATATTTATTACATACTTGGTGATAAAATAAAAAAAAAACATCATCTTGAACCAATTCATTTTAAATATTATTTGAGAGTAGTATGTACATGTATCAAATAAAAATATGATATCTTTTTTTTTTACCTAACAGGTACCTACAGGACCGGAATTTCCTCAGCTTTTTAAATTTACTGCTCTAAAACATTTACTAGCATTTTAAGTTTTCAACTGCACTTAAAAATGTCGACTGTAACAAATGTTTTATTTTTCATCTGTAAACATGCTCAAATGCCGAAACGAAATTAAGGCAGAGGAGTTCCGCAAGGGGTGTGATACGGATCCGTATCATCCCTAGAGGGCTGATAACCTTTAACATTAATAAGTATGTAATAAATACATATATCTACTTGCATAGGGGATCTCATGCTACATCAAAAGTATAAAAATCACACTATATAAATAGTGCCTGTTTAGGAGGGTGAGAGTTGAAATTGACAACCCTCGAAAACGATTGCTACAATAGTTTTCTCGGGGTGTCAATTTCAACTCCTACCAATCTTAAAGCTGAGGGTATTTGAACGAATTATCAACTGCGTCTAAACCAATCAGATTTCACTATCTAACATGAAAGTATAATAAAATAAAATGTAACATTTACCGATTAAAATTTGAACTACACAGATAACAGTGTAAAATCGACAAATTTAAGTGTGAATTTATATCTAAAAGTGCAAAAAATGTACAAATTAATCTGTAAAATCTACAGATTAATCCGTAATAATTGAGTAACATTAACACATCAAAGGGTATAACATTTAAAAAAGAGATAAGACATTTTTACATTTCTGTACAATCATGCAGGTATTCACCATAAACATAAACATGCACATATGAATGTACATTTAAGTATAAAAAATATGCAAATCAAAATTTATAGATATGACTTCAAGCCTTAAATGAGGAAAGGTTCGAAATTATGTGAAAATAAAAACTGAGAAAAATCACTTTGGGCACGATGATTAATCAAAAATGTACAACATCAAATGTTTTAATGTTCCTTACCTCCGTAGAGGAGAAGGGCATATTTCATCATGCAGACACTGGGATGAACTCAGGGAAGGTCATGCAGAGGAAAGTTTTCGCTTTATATAATACATTTATCACTATCACACAGTTCACAGTTCTTTGAATATATTGTTAATTCCTTTCGATATAGATGTCATTCTTCATATATATGAGTGTATATATATATAAACGTATCTGTATGTGAATATGAATATATAACCAACCTTTGACATGACATGCGTGGGTTTTGTTTACATCTTGGTAAGGCGACGCGTGACCTAGCGATCGTCTCATTAAAGGTACATATACAGGGCATAAATTTGTTGAACATCGTTTAAAGATCGAGAAAAGTAGGTCGGAATACACATGTTGGATTGTTCTGTTGGTAAACCTTCGTGTGTAAGTGTGTTTTCATAAAGAGGTTTGAAATTCGTAGAGTGTAAAAATTATTGTTCATTTACCAGAATTGATCTTCCATAAAATCAGGCAATATGGTAAGAATCTGAAAAATAGCATATTTGAAATGTTCACAAAAAATTTAGACGTAACATCAGTTTTTCAATAGGCAGAGTTTAGAAAATAACTGCTTAGACTATTCACCTGAACATAGTGCATTTCCAGCTGGTGCGCATTTCTACTGACTAAAAGAAGAAAAATAACATTAATTTATTTACTATAAACAATGTCATCTGTCAAAGGTTAGTGAAACCCTTCAAAAGATGACGAGAGGAATTCTTTAAGTATCATAATACTGTGTGTTTTAATGCATTATTTGTACCAGTCATAAATATTGTTGCGTTAACAATATACACTTAGAATAAAAATTAGTCCAAGAGACAAAAAACCTATGTTTGTAAATATTAACGAATATATTATAGTTTTGAAACATTTTATCTTTAACTCATGTGTATAAGCATCGTAAAGTTTTCGTTTTTGTACTACGTTTTGAAAAATGTATACATAAGTTATGCCCCAGTCACACATTCACGGATTAAATGCCGGATTGGCTACGGAAGCGATCCGGAATCATTCGATCGTGGCGATATGTATTGACCCGTGGCTTTTCCGTCTGTTATCGTATCCAAACGTAGCAATACTTGTATAGCTGCGACAATTTCTGAACATGTTCAAAATTCCACTACGGATGAAACCACCGTAGTACTTCCTTAGAAAAACTTACTAAACCGTTTTAGAACGTAGAAGTCCGTTTTAACTCCGTATAAATCCGTAGTAATTCGTATGTATCAATTTGTATCCATTCCGTAGTGCATCCGTACTAACTCCGTATCACTAGATTTTCTGGTGTCAACCGTGGAAAATATTCTGTAGTAGAACCTAGGAGTTGATCTGTGAATGTGTGACAGGGGCATTAACGATTATTTGATTTTCCGGTGTCAACCGTGGAAAAGATTCCGTAGTAGAACCGTGGGGTTGATCCGTGAATGTGTGACTGGGGCATTACCGCCATTTTCATCATTTGGTTGAATGGTTTTTGTCATATAAGATAAAGATTATAACTATATTGTCCTTTTTGTAATTATCTAACGTCGATTTTGATCTCAAATAATTCCCCCAAAACAAAAGCCTATCTATAAATACCTTTAAATCGATAGTTGGACAAGTTCTAACACGTCCACAAAAATGATGAAATATAAAATGGCGGACTCATTCCCACTTACGGCCATTCATTAGTTGAATAAATATATATTTTTTAAAAAAATCTTCCTAATCTCTATCTATGGCGCATGAAACTTTGTTTGTGGATTTACGTTTAACATTTTGAAAATTTTTAAAAAGCACTAGTCATGTCTATAATCTTGTGATGTATATTCAATATCTTGTGATGTAACTTCAAAACCATATGATGTATATTCTCTAAACTTTTGATGTATTTTCGATTTCTTTTCATGTATTACAACGTTTTACACACACACACACACACACACACACACACACACACAAAATCTTTTCAGTTAGTGGCTTAATGACTTTTTTGTAATTTTGATATTTTAGTGTCATGTTTAGTTTATGTTTAATTTTTTTTTTCAAGTTTTATTTATTTGGTTTGTAGGAAACTAGATTAAACACCCTGGTTAGACCATAGGCGAGATAATGTTTATGCAAAGCTATTTATATTCATTTATATTTTTATGTTTTTACATCTTTAAAAATGTTTCTTTGTATGACTTTATTTAAGAGCAGTAAATTTCCTTTTTAGAAACTATTTAGCGAATCAAAAGGTCATTTGTGACGTCAACGTGATCACGAGTTAAAAATACTTTGACTTTGACTTTGAGTGTTGCATTGTCTTGAACCCAAAACATGGTTGTAGTTATAGTTTAAAACGATTTGGGTTTCTGAGACGTTAATGTAAAAAAGACAATTTAAAGAAAAGTTTTCCAAGATTAGAACTAAGTTGGTACGTGTAAAAATTTTCTGTGAAGCCCTTTACAGGGTTTGATCACGTAACCAATTAAATTCATATCTCAATGAATCAATTTACGTTGCTATTTTAATCTATGCAGACATTTGTGTGTCAAAATTGCTCGTAATTTTTAGATAATGTTAGTCAATAGATTTAAAAGAAGGTCATGTAAAAAGATAAAAGTACTAAATTCAACAATACATATCTATTACTGTGTAATTCAATGAATTTGCTTGTTTAGCTTTATTATATCAGGTGCATGCTTATATTTTTCAATATTACATTTTACGTTACGACCATTTGGGCGAGCACCGCAGTAAAGTTCTCTCTTGTTCAGAGCACATACAAAATAAAAAGAAAAAAAAATTGCATGTTTCCATTTGTAATAAATATAGCGAACAATTTACAATAAGCTTTCGGAAAAGAGAGTTAACAATTAAGCTTCACCTATATATTGCTAAAAATAAACAGATAAATTGCACTATCGGCGCTCCATATTTTTAATTTATTTTGATAGGAAGTTTTTTTGTTTTTTTTATTTAACAACTGTTTTTATTACCCCAGAACATGTAGAGGTATTCTTATATTGATATAAGTTTACATAACATCGCATACATTTTACATATATCAGTATAAAGTTCTCGTAAAAATAGACAAATCTTGCATATAAAATCAATTAGAAAACGCTGAAAAGATCCATGAAAAAAATGTCATAAACTGTCAAAACAATGTTTCGCGTCGACTCACCGAATACAGTTAGCCTTACTTTTAGATGTGAAACCACAGGGGCCAAGCCCGTTTTAACATTAATTTCAATGTAACCATGGTTACATTGAAATTAATGTTAAAACGGGCTTGGCCCCTGTGTGTGAAACCAGGAAAAATATCTTTTTAAATATGAAACTAGAAAAGATATCTATGTCGTGCATTTTTCCTTGTGTAAATTGCTCTTAAGCAAACAAAATTAGAAATATGAAGAAATGTTCTATTTTAATATTTGTAAAAAGCGACCCATTTTTTAACCTAGTAAGTATTCAATTACACTCTATTCTAGGTCACCCAAGTACGCCTGTATTAAGCGTATTGTGATATGAAACCTCTGGTCGAGTTTTTGTTTACAACATACAACAAAATATGGGTTATAGCACTGGCCAATTTCTCATAGCTGATTTACGACTTAAAGTGGAGTAACAATACCATAAAACAATATTGTATTTTAATGTACAATCCTACCTCAAGGCTTTTTTATTCGTTTTTTTTTTTTGAAGATGTAATATCAAGTCCATCTGTTCTGATTAAACACTATTTATACATGTAGAACGGGAATTTCCAAAATAAACACTGTCAACAAAATATAAAGTTCATTGGGTGCGTCTTTTAACCCCAAGGAACCCCAAGGAACCCCAAGGAAACCCCAAGGAACCCCAAGGATACCCCAAGGAACCCCAATGAACCCCAAGGAAACCCCAAGGAACCCCAAGGATACCCCAAGGAACCCCAATGACAAAAAATAATAAATTTTAATACCCAAGGGGTCTTATTGGACTTCAAGGGTCACCTCTTAGTACCCCAAGGGTACCCCAAGGAACCCCAAGGAAACCCGTAAGAACCCCATGGAACCCAAATGATAAAGTTATTAACCAGTGATACCCCAGGGGTCTCATTCAAATCAAAGGCTCACCCCAAGGTACCCCAGTGATAGAAATTAATAACTATTTATACCCAAGGGGTCTCATTTGAATCCAAGGGTCACCTCGTAGTACCCCAAGGATACCCCAAGGAACCCCAAGTATACTCATTAGAACCCCAAGTAACCCCAATAATAGAAATTAGTAACTAGTGATACCCCAGGAGTCTCATTATACCCCTATACCCCCACAAATGAAGTTTAGGGGGGTATATTGGTTTCACCCTATCCGTCCGTCTGTCCGTCTCTATGTAGATGCAACTTTGTCCCCCCCTATAGAATTTTTTACTACTGCATGGAACAGTCTGAAAATTTGTACATATGTTGATCACCATCTGAAGATGTGCACCTGTAATTTTTTTTAGGATCAGACAAGATTTAATGATTTTATGACAGTTTTCATTTTCCTCATTCTATATATTGTTCACTGATGTTGAAAAGTAAGGGAGGTAATCCTTACAGATTTTATTAATTAATTTATAGCATTAAAACACCCTAAAATATATTTATATAAATACATTCAAATGGAGGTTTTTTGTCTTTATGCGTTAACTAAATTTATCTTTTATAAGTATTCTATCAACTGACAATGCAGAATTTTTGTTTGTCAATGATAAATTCTTAGGAGCTGGCTGAATTCATTTGTTCCAAGGGGGCCATTATCTGAGCCATGGTTTAGATGGGCATGTGTGTATGGAAAATTGATAATCTGTAAAATGGGCAGTGGCTTTGGGGCTAATTTAAAAGGAAATAAATAATATCATTATTAGAATGAAGAAGTGAACTATTTTTAGAAGTTGTTTAAATTTATTAGTCATGCAAGTAAATTGATGAAGTGACCCTATAGGGAATTAAATTTAAATTAGATTTAAAATTACTGTCGTGATATGATTGTAGTGTTTCCGCAATTTTAAAATTGTTTGTAATAATAAATTTTCTTTCTTACATATTTTTACATAGTATGGTAATTATGGTAATGTTTTGGGAGTTTATTTAATTTAACAAGCCTGTCAAAGAAAATCATATATATAAAGTCCTATGGGATCAATTTTCTGATATGGAGTTCCATTGAACCATAGCAGAAAGTGAGGAAAATTTGAAACAACTAACTGCATCTGTTAAGACTCTTATTAGAAAGATATTCAAAGTTTTATCAACAGAAGAGCATTGCTTGGCTACCGGTATTTCCATTTACTGCAAAGGGTGGGATTATTGTCATTTTGTTGGTTTTTCATTAAAACAATTAAATAAAAAAAAATATCATCAGATACATTAATTTGTAAATATATTACTGTTATACATATGTATTTAAAGTGATAAGTACCCCAAAGAACCCAAATGAATCCCAAGTATATCAATGAGAACCCAAAGGATACCCTTGAGAACCCCATAAATACCTCAATGGTGGAAAGTAAATTTGATGACCAAGGCCGGTCTCATTAAAAATCAACGGGTCACTCCTGATACCCCAAGGATACCCCAATTATAAAAATTGATAACTATTGATACCCCAGGATACTCATTGGAGTCCAAAGGTCAACTATTGGTACCCCAAGGATACCTGTAGGAACCCCAATTGCAAGGTACCCAATTGATAAAATTTAATAACCACCCCAATGGTTGTACTGTAAAACATATTACTAATTAATACCCAATTACTCAATGGAATATCATAAAAACATCTGGGCAACCCAAGGAACACTTGTGATACCCCAATACATACTGGTATGATAAAAATAATGTTTCCCCTGACTTAAAATATCTGTTCACTTTGGATGAATTTAACAATTAGTGTTGTCAAATCGGTTGAAAATCATAATCGAGTACCGTTAATCGGCAGAATTTGTTGTCTCTTACCAACTGATGATCAGCCAATATTGAATCAGTAACAAATTATATCAAATTCATGAAAATAGGGCACTAAATTTTATGTCACCACAAGGAAGTCTGCAATTCTTCCGGTGAACCATTCATATGAACACTTAATATGACAATGTTTCTTCGGTGAAATTTTCAAATGAAGTGGGGAAAGATATTGTTCAGTTACAAAGACCCAAACTTGTTTTACTATTGACATAGGGGGTGTTACCCTTATTGGAGTACTTTTGAGAAAAGACAAGAAGTGATCATGGAAGTGTGGAGTGGGGCTATCTCCCCTTCGTGGGTACAACACAATGGATTGACCCATTATGCGCGCAGAATGTTCACCTGAGAGGCACCAAAATACCTGTTAATTGCAGGTAGACACCCGTTGTATATTGGTGGTAGCTCTCGGACAAAAGGGCCAACATAACCCTTTACATGTATACACAATGGCTTCACCATCACTGTTGCAATATATTTACCTACACCTACATCTCCTTGTTTATTGGTAGACAACCCTTGTGAATTTTGGGTGTCTTCCCACTTTGCTATAATTCTGAAATTTTTATGGGTGACTGATTTTAGCTAAGTGGGAATGGTGCTCAGGTAATGGTTTCAAAGAACAAAGGAAATTAATTACAGGTAAATTATAGTCTGTTCAATTATTGACCTTAAGCAAATTTTGAATTAAAAAAAAATAACAGGCAGTTTTTTGAGATTATGTTTAAAATAAAGTTTAAAAAATTAATTAGATACTTGTAATAGAAGTAAATTTTCATAATTAAAAAGGGTTTGTTCTATCATGTCTATCATGATTGATCATACAAGCTAATCTTTATTTCATGTAAAGTTACTCAAAGACAATATTCATTCTTTTGACATGTTTGAGGAGAAGGAAAACTATGACATTACTACCCCTTCTATGTCCCTTATCAAGAACCTTGAAAAAATAAACATTATATGGTTCAAGTTTTGGGCTGTTGATTTTAATAATGAAAAAAAATATAAATGTTAATAAGAAATGCAGAGGAATTATCACGTACAGCATACAATTTGGCTATAGTGGTTATGATATAAAGAATTAAATGCTCAACAACATGTACATTTAGGACTACATTTTCAGACTGATGGAACTATTTCAATATTTTACACCTGAAATTCAGAAAAATTCTTGTAAAAGGACTATATATATGATATGGGCCTAAAATGGCCCCCTAAAATGAACATCATCATTTTTCTTTGTACAGATATATATGTGATGTTTTTACATAATGTTCATTTTGATTCAACTGCCCAAAATTTAGAAATATGACATCGTAAAGACAACCTTTTCCTGCCATTTTTGCATTTTTAGCATAAAACAGCTTGTTTTCAAGCAGTTTTTCTTTCAGAAAAAATAGAGAGCATGCTTGAACAAACAAAATATTTTAATCAGAGATGTATCTAGCCAAGGCTAATAAGTGACAAAAAAATTTTCCCTGTTCAAGCATGCCCTCTATATTACCCATTCATAAAAAGATAAGAAAAATGTAAATTTTGGACTGATTTTGATTGAAATATAGAAATAGCGTCACTTCTGACGTCATTTTCTGCCAGTGAGTGCAAAAAAATCAAATAAATAGGTGAAAAATAAATTTTACATTAACTCCTCTAAAATATAACATAACATATTATTGTACCTGAAACACTTTAAAAAATTGCGAATAATGGGGGCCAAATTTAACTCATATCATATATATAGTTCTTTCGTACTTCAAATCACCATCTACCAGTTGAAGTGGGAAGATGGGAAGGTATCCCATTAAATGAAAGATTTTGTCCTCTCTGTTACAAAAAACGTATAGCCGATGAATTTCATTATATTTTAGAATGTGATGCAATATCACAAGTCCGAAACAAATCTATAGACAAAAATTTTTCGGCTAGACCAAATGTGTTTTAAAGTATTAGATATTAGGGTATCCTTGGGGTTGTATGGTGTATCAAGAGTTATAAATCTGTATGATTAGGATATCTTTTGGAGTTACTTGGGATTTCTGTGGGGTTCCCTAGGGTTTATAGAGGTTTTTAGAGGCGTGTCTGGGATACCAATGAGTCCCCAGTGGTATCAAGAATTTTTAATTTGAATTATTAGGCTATATCCTTGGGGTTCCATTGGGTTCTATGGGGTATCAAGTATTATGAATCTGTATTATAAGGGTATCCTTTAAGTTCCTTGGGGTATCCATGGGGTTCCGTGGGATACCTAATGGTGTCTGGGATATCAAAAAGCCCCGAGGGTGTATCCAGATATATAAAATTGTGTTATTAGGGTATCCTTGGGGTTCATTTGGGTATCAAAAGCTATATTACTGGGTATCCTTGGAGTTCCTTGAGGTATCCATAGGGTGTGTCAGGGATAACAATGGGGTATCTGTATTATTACTATTAGAGTACTATAAGGGTATCCTTTAGGTTTCTTGGGGTACCCATGGGGTTTCCTGGGATACCTTGTGATTTGTCTAGGATATCAAAGAGACCCAAAAAGTATCAAGAGATATAGTGTATCCTTGGAGTTCCAAAGGATATCAAGAGTTATAAAATTTATATAACCAATACATGTATAAGAGTATCCCTAAAGTTCCTTGGGGTATCCGTGGGTTTTGTCTGAGATACCAATGAGTCCCTACGGGTATCAAGAATTTAAATTTGTATTATTAAGTTATCCTTTAAGTTCCTTGAGGTATCCTTGGGGTTCTGTGGTGTATCAAGAGCTATGAATCTGTATTTTTAGGGTATTCTTGGAGTTCCTTGGGATATCCCTGGGGTTCCCTTGGATTCTTAGAGGTGTATCTGGAATACCAATGAGTCCCCAGGGTTATCCAGAGTTTTAGATTTGTATTGCAGCATATTACGGTATCCTTGGGGTTCTATGGAGTATCAAGATTTATGATTCTGTATTATTAGGGTATTCTTGGAGTTCCTTGGGATATCCCTGGGATTCCTAGAGGTGTATCTGGAATACCAATGAGTCCCCAGGGTTATCAAGAGTTTTACATTTGTATTACAATGTATTAGGGTATCCTTGGGGTTCTATGGAGTATTAAGAGTTATGATTCTGTATTATTAGGGTATTCTTGGAGTTCCTTGGGATATCCATGGGGTTCCCTGAGATTCCTAGAGGTGTATCTGGAATACCAATTAGTCCTCAGGGTTAATAAGAGTTTAAAATTTGTATTATTAGGGTATCCTTGGGGTTCTATGGAGTATCAAGAGTTATGATTCTGTATTATAAGGGTATTATTGGAGTTCCTTGGGATATCCCAGGGGTTCCCTGTGGTTCTTAGAGGTGTGTTTGGAATACCAGTGAGTCCCCAGGGGTACCAAGAGTTTAAAATTTGTATCATTAGGGTATCCTTGAGGTTCCTTGGGGTTCTATGGTGTATCAGGAGTTATAAATCTGTATTATTAGGTTATCTTTGGGGTTCCTTGGGGTATAATTGGGGTACCAAGGGTAAGGGGTGACCCTTGCACTCTAATGAGACCCCCTTGGGTATCAATAGTTATTCATTTCTGTCATTGGGGTATCCTTGGGGTTTCCTTGGGGTTTCCTTGGGGTTCCTTGGGGTTAAAAGACGTGCCGAGTTCATTTGTCAGCAAACAAAATGCAACTTCATAAATATAGAAAATTTAAAGTTTTAAATTAATAAACAGAATTATTTAATTCGCTTAATAGAAAATTAAGCGTCTTCTCACGATTTCGTCTGCTTGAGATCAACGAACAACATTTACGGCGAGACTGGCCATTCCAATTCCTGGAATGATTATAACGAACATATAGGCATATACGCTTTCTCTGCTGTTCAAATTGGGTAACGATCAGTTTAAGATTAACACACCTACATAGTTGGGGCAACGATTTAATCCAACCAATATTCCCCAAACTTTGTCTTTATAAAACAACCTCACAAAGATTAACAGTAAGTCTAATCTTTATTGTTTTCTCACAGAAATATAATTAATATTCAAATTTTCATTTTTTTCATAGTCGATCTATATACTTCCACATTCCTTCAATCTTCTTCCTCCTATATTCATCCCCTTTCCCAATCGCATGAATAACGAATCACAATAAATGCGTTTGGTCACTATCTTTAGTTCAGTTCCTGTTTAGTTCTCTAGTTCTGACCTCGTTGATAACTTCAAAAGCTCGTTTTCGCAGAATGCTGCTGTAAATTAAAAAAAATAATCATATAAAATGGAAAAAAAATTAAATTGATATATATAGAATTGCATTTACATTATAAAATAATAATGCAGAAAAAAATTCTCAATATATTATGATTTTAAAAAAATGTAATACATTATTGTGTCTTATTAAATATAGTTTTCAATCCAACAATAATTTTTTTTGTGGGAAGGGGGGTTATTCTACTGTGCACAGTTTTAATATGTGTATCAGAATTTTTTGGCAATATAACTGCCTTTTTACTGTGAATAAGTCAATTTGAATTTTTCGGGGAGTAGGCCAGGGGCGCGGGGTTCTGGATATCATATATCCCACCTTGTTTAGATCCGTGCAAGACCCACAGCTTCTGATCTTATATTATCACTATATCATGCCGATAATTTAATATACAAACATACGACAGAAATATTTATTAAATCTGCATTGAGAACAATTATATCATTTTGCCCTGACATATTCTGATCATCTGACGTCAATGATAAAAAATTGTGTCTTTAATTCCTACCCTAACGTTAAATATTTAATATAATAATTATATTAAATTCAGTTACCTTAGATGTTCCTTAACTTGAGCCGATAATCTGCATGGTTCTATTCATCTTCACAAATAATATAGGAGACAGCCATGTTACCGAGCAGATGGAAGTCTGTACAAGAAAATTGCCTTTAATTTGCTTCCAAATTTTTATTTAAAAGTTTTGAGAACATTATTGTATTATAGCGAGCGCAGTTCGCCGGCGCGCAGCGCCGGCTAGCGAAGCGAGCTCTAAGAACCAGTGTGCGCGGGAAAAAGAACGAGCTAAACCTACAGTTCATCAAACTAAATTTTTTGTCTACGTCCCATAATGCTCTCTAATGTTTTCACCCGTGGTGCTATGCCAAAAATGGCCGACTTTTAACTCGTAATTTACGGTGACTTAAAGTTTGAAGACACGTTTTGAGTACCGCATATGCTTTGGCGAGACTCAAAAGATTTGTTACATGCTTCCATACCTTCGAGAAACGTAAACAAAGACGAACAAAGTCATGGATGACGTCACAGTGCACTTGCGCTATTATATTTCCCGCGATAAATTTAGAGATGGATCAAACATCTTGTAATGAGTGTACAGGCTATTTCAGTATAGACTGCGATACCTGCCTCACTGACATATGATTTGTTTTTAAACTTTTTTTTAATATAGAGATTTTTTATATATTTACTAGCAAGAGCCATACTTTACTGTCGTATCGATCCATTTTAAAAGTAATTGTGCATGCATGTACAGTAGGCAGGTAAGTATATGAGTAGGGAGGAAATAAACAATAGGACATTTTGAACTAAATAAAAAGGAATAAAATGAAAAAATAAACAGGTAAAAAAATTATGTAGATATTGCATATAGTCAGACCATTAAATTTAAAAGTGGGAAATTACACACCTACAAACAGGTACCGGTCTCTCTCTCTATCTCTTTCTCTCTATCTCTTTCTCTCTCTCTCTCTCCCTCTCTCTCTGGGTAGGGGTTGCGCTGTATGTATCATAACCATTAAAATTAGTACCTTTGGCATACTTATTGTAGAGCAATACTTTCTCAAAAATTCTTTGACGTTCGTTGATACCTAAATAAAACTAGAAGTTGACAATGATGCAAGGTACAGTATGTGTAATTCTTGCTGCGCTCGCCATAACGGAAGCACCGTAAAACATATTAATCACCAATATATAATAAAAATCTGTAAAAGAACATCTGCATACTTACATTATTCCTGCAGGCAGCCATACTGGCGTGCGACCAGAGGTGCGTTCAACAGCGCGAGCGCTCGCCACCGTTCGCGAGCGCTCGCTTCTGAACGATCACGTTAGCGAGAGCCGATCGCGAGCACTCGCTAACACACTCTCAACGTTGTTCGCCCTTGAATCCAAGAAGGCGGCGAAATTTTGTGAAATGAAAATTGCACACAATTTTTTGGCCGAAATACGGATATGGTTAGTTATGATATGTATTTGTTTCCGGAAATCATCAACTAAGACGTTAACGGTTTTTGTTTTAGTTCTTTTGTTTACAGGATTTGCCTTGCGAAGAATTTTCAGTGTATTTTCCCAAGCAACTGTGTAGAGAAGTGACATTTTAACCACCTTTTGTCCCTGTTTATAGTTTTTTAACATACAGAGTATCAAATAAGTGGTTTGTCTGTCACATCTTATTATCGTCTGCTTCCAATTCAAGGAAGGATGGCGTCGGAAGTAAACTCCAAAAGTTCTAAGTAGGTCCATTGTTTACTATCTATCCAGCTGCCATCCTGCTGTAATATCTCTTAATTTACACTTAAGAAATGCTCAGTTATAAAAATGAAGTCTTTTTATAGATATTGCATATTACATATTTCCTCATTCCTTGCCATATATGTCAACTCGTGCCATACTACATTGTAAAATATTAACGTTACACCAGAGACATAAATAACTGTTATTTGGGTAACTAGAATTACCCATTTGGTGAAATACCCGTGATTTACCGAAATGCCCTTCAAAAACACCGAAATGCCTCATTTGAGCACAAATATTTAACATCATAGTTGAAATCTAAGTGTTTAAATGTATTTCCCAAATTTTCAGTTTGATAATGTAATTATTTTGACATTAATTGCGAATTTTAACATGTGTAGAATTTGGGTTAAGAACGATAACTCTTGCATGAATTGCTTTTCACTCGAATAGAGGTGTGAAATTTTATTCCTAAGAATTAAAAATAACAGTTTATTAGCTTTTATTTTTTAATATCATATAATAACCATCAAAAATCCATATAGAGTGGAAGCAACTATAAAAAGAGCAACTATTTTAATGGCGTAATTCCTATCAGAATTGCTCCTTTCTCTTGCAGACGTATATAACACAAGTTCAAGTATTATAATAAATATACATTTATTCCAAAAATTAACTTTATTTACAATAACTATCTATATAAAATACTAGACATACACTCACTTATGGTGTAATAATGGGCATTTTGGTGTTTTTGAAGGGTATTTCGGTGTTTTCACCGGGTATTTCGGTAAATCGCGGGTATTTCGGTAATTCTATGTACCGCTGTTATTTATGTCTCTGGTTACACATATAAACAAGTATAGTAAGGGTTACAGGGTATATGTTAAAGAATATTGTTATACTTTCATGTTAAATACTGAAATCTGATTGGTTAAGACGCAGTTAATAATATTTACTATTACCCTCAGCGTTAGCAACGCACTTGGCAATGGGTAATATTAAAAAATGTTACATGCGCGAAAATTATGCGCGTACGGTTCGCTGTAGAATTCACGTTATTCCTATATAAAAGCAGTAAAATTTTCTTAAAATTTTTAAAAAAGACATTCAGTATAACAAAATAAATAGTGCCTGTTTGGGAGGATAACAGTTGAAATTGACACCCCTCGAAAACCATTGTCAACCTCCGCTTCGCGTCGGTTGACAATGGTTTTCTCGGGGTGTCAATTTCAACTGTTACCCTCCCAAACAGGCACTATTTATATAATATTATGGTAACCTCTATCAAGCTGACAATCACTACAGTACTCCTAAGAATTACTATAACTATACATAATGTAGGTGTATATGTTTTTACTCAATATATTTATTCTCTTTCATTTCATTGCAGTAAATATAGTGCAGATTCATTCAACCTTTTTACTTCAGCAATTTATTTTGTGTTTATAGAATACATTAAATTCTTGTTCAGAATCTAAGCAGAATAGAATTCTTCCAAGTTGATGATCAGTGTTTTAAACACATGTTTACTAGGCCTACTTAAATTATAATCGTTACAAATGTATCATTTTAAAGTATGAATGATTATGAGTTTCTGAATGAATATTACTATAGTCTGTCCCAAGATATTTATGCAGCACATTTGGGCGATTTTTTATAAAAGTACACTTACCTGTGAAAGAAGTGCAATTGAAATAGTTGAAAGGGATATTTTCCAAGATAATTTCATTGACACATTATCATCTTTCACTCGGAAAAATTCACAGGAACGAAAACAGATTCCTTACGGAGATTTATAATGGGGAATGTTTACATCTTTTCTCCATTCGGAATACACTCGGAATACATCGCGCAATATTTCAACGTTATCATCCGGGCTTGCTGCAATACAAAATCTCCGTAGACATCACATTTTTTAGCATTGTATTGAAACCTGATAAGCTAACAGGGGCGTTTTGACTGAGAAATCTTGGAAATTTTTCATACTTTTGAATGAATATCGTTTGAATCCTGAGGTATTTATAAATATCAAGCAATTAAGCCAAATGTGAATCCAAAATATCTTGGGACAGAGTATACATATAATATACACTATAACATATACTGTTACCATATAGCCTTTGTCACATGAAATTGTATGTGAGATCATCAGTTCTGAGACTGTCTTTCAGATTTTCCAGTAAACAATCTACAATATTTCAAATATTGATGGATGAACTGGGACGTGAAACCGAATCCTCCAGAAGTTTGTCATCTGATTATTTGCAAAATGCAATTGAGTTTCTGCCACTACAGTACACCAGAATGTCAACAACAACTGATACTCTTGGCACAGGACGTGTGCAGAATTATGTGGAGGAAACCGTCCCAACGTACAGTGACCCTATGTTTAAGGCACATTTCAGAATGAGTCGTACTTCTTTTGAGGTATCCAAATATAATTGATTGTTGTTTCCTTTTGTTTGTAGGCATTGTCAAAACACTTAGGAGGGATGGATGGTCAACAAATTAACCATCAAATCTACCTAAATTTAAGATATGATATATGAATAATAAAATATCATTTAGAAGAAAAAAATAATCCATACCTTTTTTTTTTATTTGTGGATTTTCCTATATTTATATAGAGCTCTTCTTCAAAAGGGAATCAGTGATGCCTAACAGATAATTTACATTTTTTTACATGTGGTTTTATATAGAGAGATTAATAGTTGGGACATTCACCAATTTTTCTGAGATAATAACCCTGATTACATTACTCACTGAGGATTTGTGATTACTGAATATTTTTGCAATATTATTGCAATCACTGACCCTTAAGCTTGTATGAATGTTGAAGTGAAGAGATCAAACTGTTTGCACTGAATTTTAGTGTGCCTTTTTGATCAATGACTGACATTTGTATAAATTAATTTTTTAGGATGATCATGACATAAATATACCCGGTAAATATATTGATGCAACATACTACATGTGCATTGTAATTCTCTGTTTTAATTTCATTATTAGTGTAATAACTCTACATGATGTATGTTGCAAAGAATGGACTCAATCATCATTTTTTATTTTAATTTTGACAAAAATTGATCCACAAGATTATTTTCAGAAGAGAGAGAGAAGAATTTTTTTTTTAGGTTTGATTTGGGGTGATCAAATGACATGTATGTACAAGAGAAATATATAACTTGTAAAATCCAACTGAGGCCTGCTATGAAGATAAGTTATTAATTGTTCAGATTTGGTGGTGGTTTTTACTTTCTGACTTTATCATATTTATGTATACATGCAAGAACATGTTTTCTTTGCTAAGTAATAGCTTTTATCTTTACATGTACCGTAAACCTATACATGTTGCTAACAGTCTGATATGGGGACCTGTGGGTTCAAATCCCTCCACTGCTTACTTGTTCAACAGTAGTGTATTTCATATGGGAGGTCTCCATTGCCATCCTAACCATTACCTTTCAAGTCTTAATTTTGTTTCAAATAAACCACATTTGCTTACTCTTAAGGTGGTATGGGACCCGGGCCTGATGATATTCATGTGGATAAAAGTACATTATTTTCAAAATACTCTGATCGATTTAAAATTTTCAATATTTACAGATTTGTAGTGAACGCTCTAAACTATTGTGCTATGCTTTTAGTTAACAATATCGGGAATGAACACTTTTATAAAATTATATTTGATCTTATTGTTTATTTTGATTAGAGGTACGCCACAATATGCAGGTGTCCCATACCACCTTAAACTTTGTTTGATTTTGAAAACCTAAATGACATATAATCTAATCATAATTTTATGAAGTTCTAATATGTCAAATGTTTGATATACATGTAACTCTACACAGTTTATATATATATATATATATATATATATATATATATATATATATATATATATATATATATATATATATATATATATATATATATATACATATACATATATATATATATATATATTATTATTTTAGGAACTTTTAGTACTCATAGGGCCTTATATGCAAAAGATCAAGAACATATCCATGGAAAGACGCACTTTGGCCTGCATATGGTATGTCGGAAATACTGAAACTTTCAGGAGTGTTGCAGACAGATTTGGAGTGAGTAAAGGGACTCTCCACTATCATGTTGCAAAATTTAATGCAGTGTTTAGAGACCATCTTATCCTCCAACAACTCATTTCTTGGCCAAGAAACGAGCAACAATACAACAGCACAGCAGAGGGTTTTCTTGGAAGAGCAGGATTTCCATGCGTTGTGGGAGCTCTAGATGGAACATATGTTCCGATAAGTGGACCATCAAGCTACCGCGATTCATACATATGCAGGAAAGGATATCCAGCCATGCATCTTCAAGCAGTTTGTGACAGTGAATTGATGTTCTTGGATGTCTTCTCTGCCTATCCTGGATCTGTCCATGATGCTCGAGTCTTCAAAAATAGCCCCCTGTATGATGCTCTTCAGGAACTCCCTCCAAAATTTCATCTACTTGGAGACTCGGCATACCCATTGTCAGCATCTGTCTTGACACCATTTAGAGACAATGGCCATCTCTCTTTAGAGGAAAAAGGTTTCAACAATGCCCACAGCTCTACACGTGTAGATATAGAAAGATGTTTTGGGTTATTGAAAGGCAAATTTAGAAAACTGAAATTTTTAGATATGCATAAGGTTGAGGAAATTCCCAACTTAATTGTTGCATGTTGTGCATTACATAATTTCATCATTATGCACGAGAACATTGATGACACAGATGTAGAAGTTGAAATAGATCAGGTAGGTGACACCTTTGAGTACGATCTTGCTGAAACAGAAAGTGTGTCTGGTCAATGTAAACGACAGGAGATCATGCACTTACTAGCTTGAAAGACCAGTTTGAGTTTATTTATGTGTTATAATTGTATTTAATAGAAATTACTGTACAACCAGTGTTTGCACAATAACAAGAGCTAGATGCTCATACATTCAAGCTTCCATTTGTTTAACTGTAGTTACATACAGTTCTTTTATATTGTACATGTGCCTACCGGTAAAATTTCAATGAATGCATACACAGTACAGTGTATTACCGGTAGGTAAAAAATCTTTATTTATTGTATTTGACCCCCAACCATATTTGATCTTCATTATAATACCGTACTCAAAAAATAATTCCTTAAAAATAGTACGTATTTGTAATAAAGTTGATTCAGTTTTGTATATACTGGTGTTTATATTTGTGTTCCTCTTTAATTTTGTTATGAATGGGTTACCGTATGTGAGTGACGAGTGTCGGGTGAGTGTGCTATTTTTAGATCGAGTATTTAAAGTGACCGGTTTGGGTGTAGTGGTCAGTAGAGGGTCCGGTAACGACATCAGCCGGGTGCCACGTTTTGCAGCTCCTGTTTCAAGATATGGTGAATATCTCAAGTTAGCTTAATACTAAGGAGAAATGGGTAGCCATTGAAATTTTGGATTCTGTTAGGCGGGCACATGTTTTCCTAGCCGGTAAGGTTGTTTTGTTGTTATTTTGTACATTTCGCTGGTAATTTAGTTCTTAGTGTAATTGGTAGTATGTTTGTATGTTTATCGGGACTTTATTAGTCACAGTATGTTTTTTTCAGTGCGTAAGGGTGTTTGATACAATTACCTGAAATACAGACTGGTGTGCTAGACGGAAATTTTCCTATGGAAGGTCGTGGGGACAATTGACGAAGGTCGGGGACGCATTCTATGCTGAGTGGGGCGTGGCTTTCTATCCGGGCAGTGTCGTAGACTGGAAGCGAGAGACCTGCGAGTCCGGGGCTTTCGGTTAGGATAGCGACAAGAGGGACAGGAAATTTGACGAGGGCAGGAGCGTCTCGAGTGCATAGTGACCTTGAGTTCATTTTCAGAGAGGTTTTAAGTGTTAAAAAAGCGACTGTTATTACAGGCTAATTTTCATATACATGCTTTTGAGCTGAAATTTGAAGTAATTGTAAATTCACGGTATTTTGAATTATTGAACTTTAATATTTTTTTGAGTAAATTTTTCAACAAGAGTTTTATTGGTTGAAATAGCTTCTAAACAACATTTTGTAGTTTACTTCCATTTTATATCTGATACAGTGTGATTTAATCTTGAATTTAGTTGATAGTATCAGATATTTGTTCAGTTGTTTAATTGAATTATTATTCTTTTTTTTTGTTATGTTCGAATGAGAGTGGTGTGAAAGGGGGAGTGAGAATAATGATTTGTTTTGTTTATTAATTTTTTTTTCAAATTAAACTTGTTTATTTTCTTTACAAAATCTTATTGTTCATTCAGCTGACAAAATCCAAAAAGAACTCATTACAGTATTACATTTTATTATACTTTCATGTTAAATACTGAAATCTGATTGGTTAAGACGCAGTTGGTAATCCGTTCTATTACCCTCAGCGTTAGCAACACACTTGGCAACGTGTAACACTATATAAATAGTGCCTGTTTGGGAGGGTAACAGTTGAAATTGACACCCCGAGAAAACCATTGTCAACCGACGCAAAGCGGAGGTTGACAATGGTTTTTGAGGGGTGTCTATTTCAACTGTTATCCTCCCAAACAGGCACTATTTATTTTGTTATACTGAATGTCTTAATTTTAAAGAAAATTTTACTGCTTTTTTATAGGAATAACGTGAATTCTACAGCGAAACCGTACGCGCATAGTTTTCGCGCATGTAACAATTTTTAATGTTACCCGTTGCTAAGTGCATTGCTAACGCTGAGGGTAATAGAAAGTATTATGAACTGCGTCTTAACCAATCCGATTTCAGTATTTAACATGAAAGTATAACAAAACAAATTGTTACATGCGCGTACACTATGCACGTACGGTTCGCCATATAGAATTCATGTCATACAGATATAAAAACTGTTAAGTTTTCTTTAAAATTAAGACATTCAGTATAATAAAATAAAAAGTGCCTTTTTAGGAGGGTAAGAGTTGAAATTTCAACTGTTACCCTCCCAAACAGGCACTATTTATATAGTGTCACCTGCAGAGAAATGCATCGCTTTTTTTGTTTGTCTGTCTCTCAGTTATGCCTCATATCTTTAAAAAAGCTGTAATGGCTTTTATAACTAACCCTAAATCTACCGAGTATCTCGAACATCAACATATGGAATTTCATGGTTAGGTTGAAGAGGTTTTAAGGTCTTTTTAAAGTATACTTTTTATTGAGAGAGAGAAAGAGAGAGAATGAGAGGAGAGAGAGACTTTTAAAATACTTTATATCCATAATGAGAGAGAGAGAAAGAGAGAGGGATTGATACAAAGAACTATATATGATAGGAGTTGAATTTGGCCCCCATAATTCGCCATTTTTCATAGTGTTTCGGGAACATTAAAATGCTATGTTATTTTTTAGAGGAGTTGATATAAAATATATTTTTTACCTATTTATTTGTTTTATTTGCACTCACTTGCAGTATATGACGTCAGAAGTGACGCTATTTCTATAATTCAATCAAAATCAGTCAAAAATT
The DNA here is from genome assembly GCF_963853765.1 of Magallana gigas. NCBI lineage: Eukaryota > Metazoa > Mollusca > Bivalvia > Ostreida > Ostreidae > Magallana > Magallana gigas. The sequence goes on from NC_088855.1 coordinate 50,767,950, forward strand.
GACATTTTCTTTACCTTTTAACGAATGGGAAACATAGAGCGCATGCTTGAACAAGGAACATTTTTTTGTCAGTTATTAGTCTTGGCTAGTTACATCTCTGATTAAAATATTTTGTTTGTTCAAGCATGCGCTCTATATTTTCTGAAAGAAAAACTGCTTGAAAACAAGCTGTTTTATGCTAAAAATGCAAAAATGGCGGGAAAAGGCTGTCTTCATGATACCATATTTCTAAATTGTGGGCACTTGAATCAAAATGAACATAATATTAAAACATCACATATATATCTGTACAAAGAAAACAAAGAATTACAGTAAAATGATGATGTTCATTTAGGGGGCCATTTTAGGCCCTTATCATATATAGTCCAAATTTGTGGTGTATGTATTATATGCGCTTTGTTTTTTGTTGAACAGTGTTCCTGTAATTAAATTAATTAAATTTAACATCTGTTTTACAATATCAAAACCAAGATATTTATTAATTGTATATATTTTTATTGACTGTGGCAATTATATATATGTGTTACTGACTGTTACCGTAATAACAAGAACTACATCAAGAATTACTGGTATGTACATGTAGTATCTACCATATTTCAACTTGTTCATAACGATTATTTGAATAACTATGTCTGTCAGTATTATTAATCATATGTGAAATACGGCTATTGGTACTTTGCGGAACGGAACGGAACGGAACGGAACCAGTTAAGAGGCCCCAAAAGGGGAAACAATATTTTTTTTTAAACGTCATTATTTCAATTTAACTTATCGTAAATGGAAGATTGTTTTACAAATTTTGCTGTTTTAATGAACTGTGTATTACATAAAATATGCTACTCATTGCTCTAAAAGTCAATACACGCTTCTTTCCCGAGAAAACCTAAAGCCACTAGTTGTTTTATGATGTTTGATTGACACTGTAAATATGAAGTTGAGGTTTGAACCAAACTCAATTAATCTGTGTGTTTAAAGTCGATGAAAATTACTTAAGTAATCTTTCTTCTGAATAGATTTCTTCTGGTTCCGTTCCGTTCCGCAAAATACCATTACCCGTGTGGATATTGGTATTTAACGGAACGGAACGGAATCTTTCAAACTTTTTAAATAAAGGAAAACATCATACCAACTACTAGCTGTTTGTTTATTTCAATGTTATTTTGAGATAAATGAAGCAAATCATTTCATCAATTCAAACATCTTGCATACGTGCATATCACTCCTGTGTTGTGTACAGCTATAACTTTTATTTCATCTATGATACTACATTAATTACACGGATGATATTACTAGTTTGTTCACCAAGCTAGCAATAACGCAATGTGTATCCCATATTACGTAGAATTCTAAAATATAACGAGCACATTCGCAAGGAAAAAGTTTAATATTCATCACTTACCTTCCGTCTGAACAATTTTCTTCTGGTTCCGTTCCGTTCCGCAAAATACCATTACCCGTGTGGATATTGGTATTTAACGGAACGGAACGGAATCTTTCAAACTTTTTAAATAAAGGAAAACATCATACCAACTACTAGCTGTTTGTTTATTTCTATGTTATTTTGAGATAAATGAAGCAAACCAACAAATCATTTCATCAATTCAAACATCTTGCATATGTGCATATCACTCCTGTGTTGTGTACAGCTATAACTTTTATTTCATCTATGATACTACATTACTTACACGGATGATATTACTAGTTTGTTCACCAAGCTAGCAATAACGCAATGTGTATCCCATATTACGTAGAATTCTAAAATATAACGAGCACATTCGCAAGGAAAAAGTTTAATATTCATCACTTACCTTCCGTCTGAACAATTTTCTTCTGGTTCGGATCCGTTCCGCAAAATACCATTACCCGTGTGGATATTGGTATTTAACGGAACGGAACGGAATCTTTCAAACTTTTTAAATAATGGAAAATATCATAACAACTACTCACCGTTCCTTGAATTTTTTATCAGATTCTTTAAAGATGAATGAGTCTATCAATCAAATCAATTCAGTCATCTTGTGTATTTGCTGATTATTAATTTCAGCGTTTGTGTGCGTGTGCTGCATACAACAACAACTCTGTTATGTTTTTTTTTTTATCAATTTCATATCATTGTCACGGCAGAACTAACTAGTTGGTTAATTAAGCTAGCAAAAACATAATGCTTATATTAAGTAGAATTCATATTATACCAAGATCATTCGCAGCGCAGGGATAATATCGATAAAAATACTTGATAGTCTGATTTGAAATAAATTTGAATGAATGATGATATAACAAATGTTGTTACCATACTTATAAATAATTTACTTCTGGTTCCGTTCCGTTCCGCAAAATACCATTACCCGTGTGGATATTGGTATTTAACGGAACGGAACGGAACCGTTTAAAAATTTTGAAATATAAAATATATCATTACAACTACTAGCTGTTCGTTTATTTCTATGTTATTTTGAGATAAATGAAGCAAACCAACAAATCATTTCATCAATTTAAACATCTTGCATATGTGCATATCACTCCTGTGTTGAGTACAGCTATAACTTTTATTTCATCTATGATACTACATTACTTACACGGATGATATTACTAGTTTATAACGCAATGTGTATCCCATATTACGTAGAATTCTAAAATATAACGGGCACATTCGCAAGGAAAAAGTTTAATATTCATCACTTACCTTCCGTCTGAACAATTTTCTTCTGGTTCCGTTCCGTTCCGCAAAATACCATTACCCGTGTGGATATTGGTATTTAACGGAACGGAACGGAATCTTTCAAACTTTTTAATATGTGAAACATATTTTTACAAAGGCAACATTTATTCATTACATAATAAATTATTTGATTTTTTTAGGAAGAATTAGCTAGTTGGTTAATCAAACTAGCGAAAGACAATGTTTTACATCAAGTCAAAGTTTATATCAAATCCATTTCCAGGGTTATAATCATTTTTAAAAATAAATACTTGATAGCCTTATGAGTGGGCTGACTTATTAATTTGGGATTAAACTTCAATTGCGCTTCCGTAAATTAAAATTCTGGGAAGGAATTAGACAGTCCTTGTTAGAGAAACTCGAAGATTCTAGGTCAAACTGGATATATATCTTGAAAGACTGCCCATAAGTATCGTCTGCATTCACGGGCCGGGGTCTTCGGAATCAGCTTAGTGAGATTAAAGAGAAAATGCATCGACAGTAGTTTGCGACAGGACCATGAAATTCAGAGTGCAATCTTGCAAATTACAATTTTAAGTAATAAGTAGATTTGCAATCGTACAATGTAAGTACTTTGCTATAATATATAAGCTTCTCTCCGCACATATGCATACAGACATGAAAATAAGCGTGCAAACTAAAAATACACTTGCCTATTATCATTCTTCTGAAAACTACATTACCCGTATTTTAATAGATTGTGTATTCACGTTTGACCAAAAATAATATTCCGCTGGCTGACTTTCTTAACTTTCTTTTTAAAAAGCTAACCTATAGCTTGTTTGTTATACATTGAAATGAATAATGATATAACAAATGTTGTTACGAAACTTTTGAATAATTTTCTTATGATTCCGTTCCGTTCCGCAAAATACCATTACCCGTGTGGATATTGGTATTTAACGGAACGGAACGGAATCTTAAAAAAAATATAATGGAAAATATCAAAACATCATTTTGGGATATAAGAAGCAAGCTAACAAACCATTTCATTAATATAAAATTATAAATATCTTGTGTGCTTATCTTGTGTACAACGTTAACTTTTATTTCTGTTATGTCTTGTGCATATCTTATTTTGATTACTACATGTATTTTGTACGAAAGATTTTGTGTACGACTTGTTTGTTTATGGGTGGAGTACTGCGCCATATTTCTAATCGCTCGATTACTAGAGTTTTTTGTAAGCCTTGAATTCCACTGTGTAAGTTTTTTGACTGTTATAATTATGTATTATTAATCTTTTAGTGATGTAATTTCCCTCTGTCTTTATTGTCAACTATGCTTAGTTTTGCATATTCTTGTTACCGATGGATTTTAGTTTACCATGTGCTTCAAGTATGGTGAGCCATTTCGTCGACAAACATTACATTTTGAACTTGATAATTACGTACTGTCAGTTTAATAAAGTCAATTGATTACGGTTTTAACTCATTATTTTCTATTCAATTAGTGAATTTATTTATAGAATATATTTAAGATATGTTGCATTGCTTAATTCTATTTCTATGTGAAAGGTTTATTGAATTGTTTTTCTATGGAAACCAATACCTGTCATTTTTATTTGTATTTTGTTTATTACAGATTCTTATCGCATTGCAGTTATCAGTCAATTAAAATCTTTAATGCTTACTTTATGTCACATTTTGCACGAGAATACTTTAATCACAGGGGCTTGGTTGTTGGATAGTGAATTTCCTAATTATTTGTTCCCGAAGAAAAAATTGATTAAAATTGGTAATCTTATGTGTATTTCTGTGTATTGCAATAAATAAATTAACCGAAACCCCCCGTTTCAATCATGTTAAAAAAGTGTATTCAATGTACATTAAAAAAAGTAAAGGGACGACACTCGCCATTTTGGATTTATAGGGGGTCCTCATTTCAAGCTATGCTTTAAACAAGTACTTCCGTTTCTCCAACGATTTCTGACGATAAATAGGTTGTAAAATGTTAAAATTACTTATTCCTATCGTCTGACTACATCTGTACGCTGCATAATAAACACATCTTTCCGAAATGTACTAGATACTTGCCAAACTTATCGAAAGCAAGGCGTAGTGAGTCAGTAACTAGCCTAATAAGTAATAGTATGACGTGCCATAAGGGTAATCAGTTGTCGTTGTGATTGATCTAGCGTTGGTGTGTGATTTGTGCTTTGAATTCATTTGTCTTTATATGTATATTTTAGTTTCTACCGTCGATGAGAGATTTATTGGCCAATAAATACATTCCGAATATTTTGTTTTATTATAATTCTATGTTAATTTCTGAAAGCAAGTTTTCGAGATTGTTTGTCCATATATACGGTGTATACACTTGTCTGTACATGTGCTTTTTTATCTTCGTTATGTGACTGTGTCTATATTATACTTATATTCTAAATCTCAAATGAAGTGAATATATGATGTGTATGCACTGTAAAACTAAATATATAAGATGATGTGAATAACTTGTACATGAAAGTTCGAATAAAAAAAAAATACTGAAATCTGATTGGTTTAGACACAGTTGATAATCCGTTATATTACCCTCAGCATTAGCAACTCCCTTGGCAACGGGTAACACACAAATTGTTAAATACGCGTACGGTTTGCTGTATAATTCTCGTCATTTCTATGTAGAAGCAGTAAAATGTTCTCTAAAATTAAAGGGGCATGGTCACGATTTTGGTCAAAAATTATTTTTTCGATTTTAATGTTTATAATGCTTCAGAAAGGCATTTTTAATAGACAATCAAAATTTTAGTGTCATTTGTTGACTAATAAGCGAGTTACAGAGCTTACAATTCCTCGCAATGTAAACAAAGCTTGTGTTTACATTTTGTTGAAGTGAAAATTCCAGTTTTAGACCTAAAATGAATGTGTTAATCGTTAGGAACTGATTATTTATGCTTAAAATAAATAAGAATATAGACAAATCAGCTTGAAAAAGATTTTTTACTGGTATATTGAACCTATGTAAACAAAAACAGGGCACGAGCCTTGTTTACATTATGAAGAATTGTGAGCCCTGTATCTTGCTTAAAACTCACCGACGGGCACCCAAATTTCATGTGATCATTAGAAATGCATTCATAAAGCACTGTAAATAATAAAAACAGAAAAATAAAATTTGACCAAATCGTGACCATGCCCCTTTAAAACATTCAGTATAAAAAAATAAATAGTCCTGTTTTGGAGGGTAACAGTTGAAATTGACACAATTGAAAGTATTAGAAAGGCGTACATGGTAACATCCATTTTTATAAAACTTGATATAAATACAACACAATCTATGATCTGTTGAGACCTGACATAGACTTCATTAAAGCCAACGATATATCCTAAATTATACCACGAAAAACGACACACAAGGCTGTTTAGTCTATCCTTATTTAAATGGGAAGCAACTCCATTTTGTATAAAATTCTAACATCCGGTAATGTTAATGCATTCATGTTTTTTCCGAGCCTGTCGGGAAGGCCCGAGAAGTTGCAATTAGACTGCACTGATTAGTAACACAAACTTACAAGTGGAATACAGAGACACATAATTAAGCACATTTAATCAACATAATGATAATCTGTCTATTGCTGTATCATGGATATGAAAATTCAGTGACATGCAATCCATTTAATGTGCACATTATATTTTTAACATATAAAGCATGTAAATGTATATTTAGCCATGATCAGTGGCAGTTAATCTCTATTATAAAACTGATCGTACGAACAAAGCCCTGAGATGGCTTTAAAAAAAAAGATTCCGTTCCGTTCCGTTAAATACCAATATCCACACGGGTATTGGTATTTTGCGGAACGGAACGGAATCGTGAGAAAATTATTAATAAGTATGGAATCCATATTCTTACATTAATATCTTTTTTAATGTATTACAAATAAAGCCATCAATTATTTTTGGAAATAATGTTATCCCTCAGAATATGTTTGATATAATATAAAATTCTACTGGATGTAAACATTGTATATTGTTACTTTGATAAACAAACTCGTTTAATCTCCAGTAAACTCCCGTAACAAATACATGTTCGTTATAGATTGAATAAATGCCGTGCTTGTTATGATATTTTTCATATTATAAAAAATTTGAAAGATTCCGTTCCGTTCCGTTCCGTTAAATACCAATATCCACACGGCTAATGGTATTTTGCGGAACGGAACGGAACCAGAAGAAAATTGTTCAGACGGAAGGTAAGTGATGAATATTAAACTTTTTCCTTGCGAATGTGCTCGTTATATTTTAGAATTCTACGTAATATGGGATACACATTGCGTTATTGCTAGCTTGATGAACAAACTAGTAATATCATCCGTGTAAGTAATGTACATGTAGTATCATAGATGAAATAAAAGTTATAGCTGTACACAACACAGGAGTGATATGCACATATGCAAGATGTTTGAATTGATGAAATGATTTGTTGGTTTGCTTCATTTATCTCAAAATAACATAGAAATAAACAAACAGCTAGTAGTTGTTATGATATATTTTATATTTCAAAATTTTTAAACGGTTCCGTTCCGTTCCGTTAAATACCAATATCCACACGGGTAATGGTATTTTGCGGAACGGAACCGAACCAGAAGAAAATTGTTCAGACGGAAGGTAAGTGATGAATATTAAACTTTTTCCTTGCGAATGTGCCCGTTATATTTTAGAATTCTACGTAATATGGGATACACATTGCGTTATTGCTAGCTTGGTGAACAAACTAGTAATATCATCCGTGTAAGTAATGTAGTATCATAGATGAAATAAACGTTATAGCTGTACACAACACAGGAGTGATATGCACATATGCAAGATGTTTGAATTGATGAAATGATTTGTTGGTTTGCTTCATTTATCTCAAAATAACATAGAAATAAACAAACAGCTAGTAGTTGTTATGATATATTTTATATTTCAAAATTTTTAAACGGTTCCGTTCCGTTCCGTTAAATACCAATATCCACACGGGTAATGGTATTTTGCGGAACGGAACGGAACCAGAAGTAAATTATTTATAAGTATGGTAACAATATTTGTTATATCATCATTCATTCAAATTTATTTCAAATAAGACTATCAAGTATTTTTATCGATATTATCCCTGCGCTGTTAATGATCTTGGTATAATATGAATTCTACTTGATATAAGCATTGTGTTTTTGCTAGCTTAATTAACCAACTAGTTAGTTCTGCCGTGACAATGATATGAAATTGATAAAAAAAAATGAAAACAGAGTTGTTGTATGCAGCACACGCACACAAACGCTGAAATTAATAATCAGCAAATACACAAGATGACTGAATTGATTTGATTGATAGACTCATTCATCTTTAAAGAATCTGATAAAAAATTCAAGGAACGGTGAGTAGTTGTTATGATATTTTCCATTATTTAAAAAGTTTGAAAGATTCCGTTCCGTTCCGTTAAATACCAATATCCACACGGCTAATGGTATTTTGCGGAACGGAACGGAACCAGAAGAAAATTGTTCAGACGGAAGGTAAGTGATGAATATTAAACTTTTTCCTTGCGAATGTGCTCGTTATATTTTAGAATTCTACGTAATATAGGATACACATTGCGTTATTGCTAGCTTGGTGAACAAACTAGTAATATCATCCGTGTAAGTAATGTAGTATCATAGATGAAATAAAAGTTATAGCTGTACACAACACAGGAGTGATATGCACATATGCAAGATGTTTGAATTGATGAAATGATTTGCTTCATTTATCTCAAAAGAACAGAAATAAACAAACAGCTAGTAGTTGTTATGATGTTTTCCTTTATCTAAAAAGTTTGAAAGATTCCGTTCCGTTCCGTAAAATACCAATATCCACTCGGGTAATGGTATTTTGCGGAACGGAACGGAACCAGAAGAAATTTATTCAGAAGAAAGATTACTTAAGTAATTTTCATCGACTTTACACACACAGATTAATTGAGTTTGGTTTAAACCTCAACTTTATATTTACAGTGTCAATCAAACATCATAAAACAACTAGTGACTTTAGGTTTTCTCGGGAAAGAAGCGTGTATTGACTTATAGAGCAATGAGTAGCATATTTTATGTAATACACAGTTCATTAAAACAGCAAAATTTGTAAAACAATCTTCCATTTACGATAAGTTAAATTGAAATAATGACGTTTAAAAAAAATATTGTTTCCCCTTTTGGGGCCTCTTAACTGGTTCCGTTCCGTTCCGTTCCGCAAAGTACCAATAGCCTGAAATACAAACAAGTTTTATGATTGTTTATTATAAATTAATTATTTTATCTAAACTCTGAATTCTAAATTCTATCAATATCATCATAGTTTAACTTCAGTACATACACTGTACAGGCATCCTGAATATTAATGTGTCAATTGCTTAATATGTTTCTTAACTGTATGCATTACAGTATATTTATTTAACAGTATATAAGATATTTAAAACATTCAATTGAATATAAATCAAATACATCAGATTTATATACGCGGCGTTCAAATTTTCAGTCTCTTTCTATCATCTTTCACATACAATTACACTTTGCATCTTTTACAATGAAACAAATAAGAAATATAGTTTTCTGTACAATATAAATGAATTAAGTAAAACAGGCTCTTAATGTACAAGTTGAATATTTCAGGTACTTAAAATAAAAGAAAATGAATGATGATCCAAACAAACTGTCAAATCACAATTAACATATGAGAAACTGAATTTTAAAATAAACTATAGATGCAGTTTAATTATAGTTCATATCTTGGTAGCACAATTTAGACTGGGAATTTTCAGCTGTATTCTAAAATACAAAGGTAGGACAGTTTAATACCATAATGAATTTCCTCAATTCATTTTAATTGTACATATTTTTATGTAAGTGATATAAATTATAACTTTAGAGAGAGAGAGAGAGAGAGAGAGAGAGAGAGAGAGAGAGAGAGAGAGAGAGAATTAAGTAATGAAATAATTAACTTAATGAAAGCAAATAGACAGTGGTATTTCTTAATCATTCTGACTTTGAAAATACACAATATCTTTAGTTAATTAAAGTACAATTGAGTGCCTATTATTTTACCTATTTATTAAATGCATCAGCAAGACGTTCTAGAGCTTGCACCCTTCTCTCCTCAAGATTTAATCTCTCTTTGTCCAGCTCTATCCTCTCCTGGTGCATTTTCTTCAATTCACCTCTGTAATTTTCCATCCAGGCTGGCTCTTTGTCATTTTTTCTTTTCTTAGGAGTTGGTTTCTGGGGCATTGGTGTTGTGCTGGAGGTAGAAGCTGCCATAGTCAAGCTCGATGCTACCGTTACCGGTTGGACAGCAGGATCGCCGTGCAGCATTTTATCCATCTCGTCAAAATACTGTCAGGATTGGCGACTGTTTCCAGTTTTATTATTTCTTTCTTTTATAATTTTATACCTAAAAATAATATATATTTATACCTAAACATTTATATTATCATAACGGAAATTATACAGAAATTGGTTAAAGGACATGCGGTAAATAGATAACGTATGTTTATTTAGGTTCATGGAGAAATGTGTTATTAAGTCCAGTGATGAGCCTGTCGATGCCGGGTCAGAAATCTAAATAAAACGCTTCTACTGACCACGGTGCGTCAGATCATTAGTATGCACTTAATCGCATTTACTTATAAGGTCCGGAGATTGGAGGTAGTGTCCGTGCGTATAAAAGGGAGGTGCGGGGAAAGCGGCTCTCCAGTAGTCAACTGGAAGCTGTCTTTTGCCTCCTCTTTTTATACAGGTAAGATCATAGTAAGATACTTGCGCGGTTTTAATAAAAGTTAACAAAAATGATTCAGAAGGTTCAAGTAAATATAAAATCTTATTTTCAGAGTTTTTGTAATCAATGTTTATTGTTATTAATTATACATTATATTATATTGTGGAATTTGATTGGAATGTTTTATTAGTAAACTTGAATAAAAGAAGTAGTCAACTGGAAGCTGTCTTTTGCCTCCTCTTTTTATACAGGGAAAGGGCTACTCCCCAGGTTGAGGAGGAGAGAATTCTGGGTTAATTAACGTGGCACAGACAACGCCAGGTGTCTGGTCAAGGACGAATAAGATCCCGAGGATCAAATTATCGGAAATATTGTATTAAGCAAAATCCTAGTACGATATAGTGGTGGAAATCCGGTCTTCGTCCAAGCCACGGTAACGTCAATTCTTCCAGTTAGAGAACTTTGTTAATGGCCAAATTAACGCCGTTTCAAAAACTTAAAAGAGCTGTGTCAAGACTTTCGGTAACATCTGGCTCGAAATTTATTCAGCCTGATTTTGAAGATTCAGACATTGAATTTAACGCTAACACATATAGACCAGATTTCGTATCAGAATCGAGACCAGATTTTGCATCAGGATCGAGCAAGAACTATAAAAACAGTTAACACTCAGTAAAGGAACAACCTTCGACTTACTCGTTTTATATTTTGAATGTTTTGGCCTTTCACCGATTGCAAATAATTATTTGGTAAAGGTTTCTCATTTATATCGATTACCTAAGCAATTCGTATTCGACTTAATTTTGGAGGAAGGATATACACCTCTGCGATTTAGAAAAAATAAATTAAAAAAATCGGTGAGAGAACAATTAAGGTCATCTTGGTATGATCAACCTACGGATGATAGGTTTAACATTCATTGTGCTGTGTGTATGTTTGGTTGTCCAGCAACACAGCTGTGTGCAACAACCGAATGCTGTTTTGCACGGGTGCACAGGCAGTGTCTAGACAAAATTAACGCAGACACGCCGTGTGCATTCTGTGGGACGGTACCCTTCTGGCACCTTATTTATCATGTGCCAAGGCCAATGCTCAGCACAACGATTGTTTTACAAAAATCAGAGTTTTTAAAATATCATCCGGACACTGTTCAATTTCCTGACCTTGATCATTTTTATTTGGAAAATCTATTCACGGAATCTTGAGGACAAGATTTTTTTGTTAGTAGGGGGAATTTATCATAACGGAAATTATACAGAAATTGGTTAAAGGACATGCGGTAAATAGATAACGTATGTTTATTTAGGTTCATGGAGAAATGTGTTATTAAGTCCAGTGATGAGCCTGTCGATGCCGGGTCAGAAATCTAAATAAAACGCTTCTACTGACCACGGTGCGTCAGATCATTAGTATGCACTTAATCGCATTTACTTATAAGGTCCGGAGATTGGAGGTAGTGTCCGTGCGTATAAAAGGGAGGTGCGGGGAAAGCGGCTCTCCAGTAGTCAACTGGAAGCTGTCTTTTGCCTCCTCTTTTTATACAGGTAAGATCATAGTAAGATACTTGCGCGGTTTTAATAAAAGTTAACAAAAATGATTCAGAAGGTTCAAGTAAATATAATATCTTATTTTCAGAGTTTTTGTAATCAATGTTTATTGTTATTAATTATACATTATATTATATTGTGGAATTTGATTGGAATGTTTTATTAGTAAACTTGAATAAAAGAAGTAGTCCACTGGAAGCTGTCTTTTGCCTCCTCTTTTTATACAGGGAAAGGGCTACTCCCCAGGTTGAGGAGGAGAGAATTCTGGGTTAATTAACGTGGCACAGACAACGCCAGGTGTCTGGTCAAGGACGAATAAGATCCCGAGGATCAAATTATCGGAAATATTGTATTAAGCAAAATCCTAGTACGATAATATACTGTGTAAGGTAGTCAGGAAGATATAATCATTACATGGTTTGTAGTTGATTTAATATGATATATACATGTACATGGTCAATAAATTCCATATGGGGTGAGAACGAAGCTAGTAAGCTCCATATGAAATTAACCTACCATGTATAAATCATATTAGGTCAACTTCAATCCATGTAACTTATTATATACCGGTATGTGTGTGTGTGAATTGTAAATGTTGGGATTCAGCATGTCATAATTAACACTGACAGGTAGGGTAAAACCACCTATATAGCTCATGGGGAAAATATCAGACTAATATTTGAGCCATAAATAATGATCTTGGCTTTTACTTTTGACATAAAGCCATGATAGGCTTTGAGTCTTTGTATGTGTGCAATTTGAAAAATAAATCTAATTAACACTTAATGAAACAAGACCCTAAATGATTAGATAGCATAAGGACAGGATATGGCCTGGACAGAGCAATGATCATATGCTCCCCTGCCTTAAAACTTTTTTCAAGGTGCATTGCAATATATTCAACTGTAAACCTCATTTTCAATGATCTGAATTTCCGGTAGCATACATCTCCACTGAAATGATATCCTTTGTTGCAAATTTCCTCCGAAATCCTCTTCCATGCCTGTTTTTGTGTTATTATGTTTGACGAAAACATACCCGAAAACTCGGTCTTTAAACTTATTAATAAAAGCACTGCCTCATGGCTCCATTTTGGATCTAAAAAAGGAATTGTGTGCAATTAATTCAAAATTAAGCTTATTGATCTTTCAGAATAATTTATTATATTGCTTTTCAAACTAGATTAAAATAATTCTTAATACTAAAATCAATACCGGGTATTATTATCATTCATTTATTGACAAATACCATCATCTTTCAATATTTCTTTTCCCAAATATAATAACTTGTGAAAATTAGACGACAAATTTATTTATTGACTAATATCCAAAAGAATACTTAAATAAATATTAATATTTTTCAATCACTTCAACTCAAACAAAGAGAAAATTAAATACAAATCAAAGTCAAAAGATTTTTATTATTAAAAAGAAATCATTATATAGACCAAAAAGTGAACAACCTCCAGGTTTCTCAGATCCTTCTGGTGGCTGTGCTGTTGAAAAGAGTGTTTATAATTCATTCACATTAGTCATAGTGTATTTGGTTAAAAGAAAATGAAAAAAAGTGAGCTACTTCCCATGCAATTATTACTTGACAATTACATAATTATATAATGAATTGCTGGTTATGAAGGTATGCATTTAATACATGTACCTGGTACACAAAATATAATTCAACTTTTAAAAAAGGATCACCCTCAAATAATCATCATAATTATTTATCAAAACTTTCTAAAAATACATGTATAATATGTACATCTTTAATAACAACAAAATTTTAAGTTTACTTTATATCAATCATTTTCCACTACCTAATCTATCACAGTCCCGTGCAATCCAATTAACATTCATAAATTTGTTTGCAGTTAACTTTTTCTTTTAAAAATATCTCCTTGCTTTTCAGCTAACACTTCATCTTGGTTGTGGTCATTTACAGAGGATTCTGAAAAATGATCTGATATTTCAAAGGGATATGATCACATTTTTAGCTAAAAAAAAATGACAATGGGCTACAATTTTTTTTTTCAGCTACAAGCGATATACAATGCAGAATTTTTCTGCAAAGCATTTTAAACTTGTTTATAATCATAAAATAATTAAGAAAATTTGTAGCTCAAATTATGACCATATATGCCTCTTTAAAGCAAATGACTAGCTGTAAAATGTCTTAATAATAATAAAAAAATATAACAGTAATATATTCAGCTAGTATAAATAAAAGATGATAAATAAGAGTTATTTCATTAAAATAAATGTATTCACTGGCAAGTATCTTTTAAAAAAGAGGGGGAATCATTGTTTTTTTTCATTTTCAGTTACCAGACCAGTTATGTTTCACCTAGCATTCAAAGCAAAATTTCTAAATAAATTCAGTTTTAATTATGTTTAACAAACGATAGAAAAAAAATATTACCTTAAAATTTGGTGGAATCGAACCCACAACATAAAAACCCTACTTATGTAAGGTTACCTAATGTCTGGTGCTTTAAAAACCTCTGAGCCATTTCACACACAACAAAATAGGTTGTTTAAATATTACGAGTGCCTTGAACTTTGGCCACGAATTTACGGACGAATTATTTTTTTCAAAACTTTCAATTGCTGAGTTACAAAATGAAATTTTTATTGTATAGTGGGTCATCTCTCCACGTTTTTGTTGATTGAAATCGGTTTGTTTTCCATAAAACCTTATTTAGACTATGAGAAAAATATGGAGAAGACTCACTATAAAAAAGAAAAGACCTTGAAGTTGTAAAAAAAAAATGACACTATTGGAAGTTTTGATATACGTATTCGCCTGTTTGAGTCAACATATTCGAAGTATTAAACATATTTTAAAAAGGTTAAAAATCGAGGATATGTTAAATATTTATTGTTTTGAATATTTTTTAAAAATATCAGATTTATTGATATTTAGATTTTTCAGTATCTTTTCCGTCCGTGCATAGGTTTTACACGCCTTATCCACCCATCTTCTTACACTAAAGCTATTATCTGTCTCTATAGTTTAGTTTACTATTAAAGGGAAAACATTAAGACTTTGTAATTGAATGTTATGATTCAAAAACAGTTGTAATGGTTATTTTAAATTTTGATAGTAATAAGAAAACAGAAATATTGCTTTGTTTTTTTTTAAGTCGTACATGATGTTACACGAAGTCAAGGCGTCCATTTTTATTAGCGCAAATTTGGCAATGATAGTTGATCGCAACATACCTCGATCTATGAATATGATTTTAAACATTTCATCCAGTGGTCTTACTTTTGTTTTAATGCTCGACATGTTTTCACTGATTGACTGCGCAATAATTAGCATCATCGATGTCACATATTTGTGACCTCAAACAATCAGAGTTTTGAAATAGGGAAAAGAAAGATGTTTGCTGTGTGCTTTTTTTTAAAATTTTTTTTAAATTAAATGTGATATTTTAACATTTTTCATTTTTGGTCTTAAAATGATGTGTAGGCACGTGCCTTAAGTGCCTAACGGCAGCTACGCCACTGATATAAATCTAAATTAATCTAAAGATTTTTTATTATGAAAGACTTTTAGGCAATAGTTTTCTAAAGACACGCCAGTTTTAAAATTATATACTTTGTTAATCTGTAAAATAATCATTAATATAAGAATTCAAAACACGTTTTAGTCCATATGTAATATTAAAGGCATTCCGATATATCTAAGAAATAATTTCTTAGATATATCGGAATGCCTTTATTATTACATATACTGAGTGACCTCTTTTTGTCTTTCGATCAACATCTAATCTCAACAATTTCTTATATATAAGAGTATAATTTCTTTATGAAGTTGATATCTTGAGATTAGGTAATCGTCGGTTTGAAATCATCTATAGAGGATTTTTCTGCCTTTAAACGTTCCTTTACATATTCTCAAGTTTGGCTAGTTTACATTCTAGTGTATACATGTGGTTACTTCGTGTAAACAGACCAGTACGTGTTTATAACTTTTTCAGCAGTCCAATCGCATACTATGTGGAAAATGTTACAGCTCATTACAATAAGACTGTAAATTTTTATAACAATTAAACGAAAACTTTATAATTATGAACACACTGCATTGAAATGCTGCATTTCAATATTTCAATATTTAACGATCAAACTTCTAAATGTGTGTAAACAATACATGTACTTAAGTGACCTCTACCGGCCGCCTAAGTTTTGGGTAAATTGCCTAACTAAGCAATCTTTTACTTGCGGACTTAACTCTAAGAATGTACATAAGTTCAGGTGGTACATTGACTTCTTGGCCCAGTCTTTGATGTTATGCAGGAATAACAGCAAATTGCTCAAATAGTTCAATATGTGGGAAAACATTTGCAAGTGTTAAATATTACGTCTTTTTTTCTTTTTCAATTTCATAAATGATATTTCAGTGTAATAGGCTTTCGTAAATTTTAATCATTTGCTCGATTATAATCAACCAAGAGACAAAATCGAAAATCGTCAACTCAGGGCAAGATGGCGACTACACAACAAGGGTCTTGCACACATTCTGTATACATGTATCTTAATGATAACCTGTCACAGTCCAAACAGCCCATACAGCAAGTAGGCTATCTCACATATCACCAATCACAGCCAATGCAATATATATACAATCCGTACATGCACCGATGCAAACTCAAATGCAGCACCGACCCCAGAATGTACAGTCGAACACATCCCAGGTTACACCCCCTCCCCCGTGGGTTAGTGATATAGTTTCTCAGCTGAAAATCATGAACCAGAAATTAGACACTATTGAAACCTCACTCTTAAGCATGAAAAAAGAAAGAAAGGGTTTAAGTAACCGTGTGGTTGAAGTCGAAAAAAGCCAAGGATTCATTTCAAAATCATTGGAGGATAACAAAAAACATACTTCCAAAGCCCCCACTGAGCTTTCGGAACTGAAAATGGCATTAGAGCAGTCCCTTCATGAAAATGCACGTAGACCGGAAAGTGTCCTAGATATGCAATATAGGTCATTGCGGGAAACAACTTAGTGTTCTTCGGTATCGAAGAGGCTCAATCAGGGGAACAGGAAAATTGTGAAGGCATTATTATGTCCTTGTGTGCTTCAAAATTAGAAATCAAATCTGAAATCCTAATTGAAAGGGCTCACAGGATGATTGGGACAAAAAACAATAACAAACCTCGTCCAATTGTTGTAAAATTCAATAGATTACCACATCGGGAAATGGTCCGCAAATGTTCTTACAAGATCAACGTAAGACACGCATATATCCACTAGAGATCAGTTCCCTAAAGAAATTCAAGAACGTTGGGTTGGGAAAAATTGTTGCCAATTTATAAAAGGGACAAGGAAAGTCATTGAAGGGCTATTTTAAAGAGGTTTGCCCCTCTCTTTGTGGGTGCTATTTTATGTCACCTCTTATCTAAAAAAAATTGCATCATACATGAATTCTATTTGTATATTTATGTTAATTAACAATGCCAAATAAACCATAATTATCTAATAAATTTTAAAAAGAAAATTATATATTTACAGAGTTTATTAAGGGACTATATTTTGTGGCGGAATGTTTTCAAGAAGAAAATGAACAATTTTCATAACCCAGTAGTTTTAGAGTACTGTTACTTTAGCTAATTTTCATCGTAGATTAAATTTCCAGATAGTTTGTGTATTACGATACATTCATGTTGTCCTGAAAAACATTTTTGAACAATATTTTGATACTTCTTTTGATATATTTTGGCATATTTAGCTTCTATTTCATAGAAGTCAAGAAAAAATAATTCGAATTTTTGCCTCTAAAACTAGCTTATTTCATGTCATATCTCAATTTTTATAGGCGTGACCACTTCTTTTTCTACTTTTATATGAGACATTAAATATATGACTATTTGTATTCAAAGTTTTGGAAAAATGACATTACCTTTATTTTTTTCATTTGCGTTATAATTTAATCAATCCAAATTTTTTTAACAATCTTTACATTTGGTGTTGTATTCATTATGTACTGGCATTTGAAGCCATCAGTAAAGCAGGTTTTTTTTTAAAAATAAAACTCTGACTTGGATATTACTTTTATAATCATTACATGTGTTCAACTTCATACTGTATTGAAATCATAACTAAAGAATAGTTAAAACTATATATATTTGTTTGATTTCTTCAATTCATCAATTTTCATGCCAAGTTTAAGTAATAATTTCAGGAAAATAATCATTCCTGACATAGGTCACAAATAAAATAAATGAACATGTTACATGTGTAGGTCTCCATCTTTATATCTAAGATGTTTTTTGGATGATTGACATTACTAGTATTTCAGGTACCAACATCCTTAACGAAGGACAAATATTTCATGGACGGAAAACTTTACTCCGATGATTGTCCCGTCCAAAGGAAGTCAACGCCAACCCGACCAAAGGTATCAGGAGGAAGAGGACAAAAACATGGCTGATGGAAATAAAGGGGAATACCATAAAAAAATATATTAAAAAGTATTTTTATGAGAAACATCGATGTTCAAGCTGTTGCAATTGTTTAATAACGAAAATTTTAAAGATATTTGTAATCTGGACAAATATATTTACTATCGTATGAAATTAAGAAACGATTTCTGTAATTGGCTTTAGATGTTGTTCTTTTGATTCTTTTCCCCTTTACTTATGTCGAGTTGATATGGTATAAGTAAGTTGTTTAGATTAAAAAAAACTGTATATCATTAGAATTACGCCTTTTATGCACTTTCTGAAAGCATTTAACAATGATATTGGTCTATAATGACTCGCTTTATAAGAAACTGACCATGTTGTATAGACAAAGTGCTAATACATCAAATTTGCATATTCTACTGAAATATACTCCATATTAAAATGGATCAATTTCTTACAGGTTTAGCTTGAAGTAAAACTACCACAGAGATTCAATAATTTTTTCGACTTTGGATTTTCATTTTGTATGTCAAGATATGGCTCCGGTCACTATTTATGGGAATTATTATATCTCTTTCCAACGGATCACTCGTGTAGAACCCTGCATGATCAAACTATTCTTAAAACACCAAAAGTCTATAGATATTATTTAGAGGCTTTCATTGTTATCACAACAGGCAGGTGGACAGCAAGATAAAAAATAAAACTCAAACTAACTTTTAATGTAGATTTTGTTGGTTTCGTTTTATTTAAATTTAAAAAAACAATACAGAAGGTGGTCAATAAAAATAATCAAAAATCGTCTTAAAATCGGACGATTCAAGTTTCAGGTTTTTATATAAAAACAATATGTACTCAAAGTAAATGGCAGTTAAAACTTAATGAACTTTTATGAATAAAAATAAAACATTACACAATATCAAAAGCTGCCTTAATTAAAAATACGCGAACACATTAACATGGTCATCTTACCTTTGTTCATTTTTAAATCAGATTAATTTTGCACTGTTCTGTGTACTTGTATTTCTTATGAAGATGCATTTTTGGATCTCTACATTTTTTTGCACTTATTATATCGAGCCAGATATTTTTAATTTACATAATAGTTCATCAATGTGTATACAAATTTATATCTGAATAAAACATTGAGATCTCCAAAAAAAAAAATACAAGATGTGGTCAATAAAAAAATCAAAAATCGTCTAAAAAATCGGACGATTCAAGTTTCAGGTTTTTATATAAAAACAATGTTTATCAAAGTAAATGGCAGTTAAAACTTAATGAACTTTTATGAATAAAAATAAAACATGAACACAATATCAAAAGCTGCCTTAATTAAAAATACGCGAACACATTAACATGGTCATCTTACCTTTGTTCATTTTTAAATCAGAATAATTTTGCACTGTTCTGTGTACTTGTATTTCTTATGAAGATGCATTTTTGGATCTCTACATATTTTTGCACTTATTATATACAGCCAGATATTTTCAATTTACATAATAGTTCATCAATGTTTATACAAATTTATATCTAAATATACATTAAGATCTCAAAAAAAATACAAGAAGTGGTCAATAAAAAAATCAAAAATCGTCTAAAAAATCGGACGATTCAAGTTTCAGGTTTTTATATAAAAACAATGTGTATCAAAGTAAATGGCAGTTAAAACTTAATGAACTTTTATGCATAAAAATAAAACATGAACACAATATCAAAAGCTGCCTTAATTAAAAATACGCGAACACATTAACATGGTCATCTTACCTTTGTTCATTTTTAAATCAGAATAATTTTGCACTGTTCTGTGTACTTGTATTTCTTATGAAGATGCATTTTTGGATCTCTACATATTTTTGCACTTATTATATACAGCCAGATATTTTCAATTTACATAATAGTTCATCAATGTTTATACAAATTTATATCTAAATAAACATTAAGATCTCAAAAAAAATACAAGAAGTGGTCAATAAAAAAATCAAAAATCGTCTAAAAAATCGGACGATTCAAGTTTCGAGGTTTTTATATAAAAACAATGTGTATCAAAGTAAATGGCAGTTAAAACTTAACGAACTTTTATGAATAAAAATAAAACATGAACACAATATCAAAAGCTGCCTAATTAAAAATACGCGGACACATTAACATGGTCATCTTACCTTTGTTCATTTTTAAATCAGAATAATTTTGCACTGTTCTGTGTACTTGTATTTCTTATGAAGATGCATTTTTGGATCTCTACATATTTTTGCACTTATTATATACAGCCAGATATTTTCAATTTACATAATAGTTCATCAATATTTATACAAATTTATATCTAAATAAACATTAAGATCTTAAAAAAAGTTATTGGTGCTACACCAAATTTCACTACCGTACAGAAATTTGATGAATTTAACTTTCATTTTGTTTGTACCATGTCGTTATGTTTAATTCATAGATGCATATCTTAAATAACATTCAAACTTTCAGTTTCACTTTTTACACCAGAGCATTGCTAATCTTTCTGTCGTCATTTTAAAGGGGTTTCAGCATCCTCAATGATTCCCTCCTCATTTGGATTAGAAGATGCTACAACATATCAAAAAGAAAATACTATCTCATGTAATGTTAAAAAATAAAGTTATTGGCTTTAACATCGTTAGTCTAGCTGATATCAATTGATTATTCTCTATTACCGTTTTCAATACAATTAGAAAAGAATATTTTAGAGGAATAATAAAAGCAAAAAGGTTTATAAGTATAATGTTTTAAAACAAATATATAATAATGCACTTTTTATTGAAGAAATAAAAACTAATTGCAATCAATGAACAAATTACCCAAACTCCCCAAACAAGGCAAGTTGTTCGCCACTTGTGTAAACTTGAGAACGAAAGCAACAAGGAGTACTACAATGATGACCGCTAAAACAATACAAGCAGCTATTACTCCGCTGCATGAGGTGGACTTTCCTTCTTCTGCTGCTGAAATAAATTTTGAGCAGTTTGATTTCACAGGTTCACAAGTGAAGGATTTCATCGCTTCCGTTGTCGTTAATGCCTCTGTTGTGGTTATAATTCGCTCTTCTTTGATATAACATCCTCCATCTGAAATAAATGAAAAGAGTTGAAATAACACACCTTATTGGAACTTTTATTTTAATGTTGTTTTTTTTCATTGCAATACTAATATTTTTCAATAAAACATGACTGTATATAAGCTTTATAGTTTGATATCTTTTGTACTTATTCTGGGTTTATACATGTAATTTACACTTATGTTGGGGAAAAGAGATCTCCATTTATGTAATTCGGCGTGCAAAATGGCTTTCATACTTATTAAAGAACACAAATACTTCTATAATTTTCTTGATACAAAACTATCAACTAATTTGATCGTTTATTCATTTGCTATTTCAAACGAAAAACATAAACTAAAATTTATAAATATCAAATCTTGTATGCATAAAAATTAACAGAAATATACCATCGGATATGGAAATAGCAAACTCAAGGTCAAATATAAGGTCATGATCCGTAAATTAAAACACAGTACAATTTGGGTCTCAAATATAAGTACATGAATCTTTGTAAACTTGCATCTAATGCCACGGACCTCAGTCCACAGAACTGCCTCTGCTCTTTTGCTGCTTTGTCATATACTGACGCTTTTAAAATGTTTATCTCTTATAAAAATTAATTTTTATATTTCCACTTAACAAAAAGTAAATCTATATAAAAGTACATCTATATAACAATGGGTAAACATCAAAATTGTTGGCCCACTAGGTCAATCTCGATGGAACGACGATGACGTTATATGGGATTTAGAAAACTAAAGAATATTGTTATCAAAATTCTCAATTTAAAAAGAGTCCAAATCGAAATGAACAATCAATACAATCATACAATGGAAAAATATTTTATTCCCTTTTTGATGAAAATGTTATAATCCTGTAGCTGGTTCGATAAAGACACAGATACATATCAAAAACAATTAATTTTATTCGTATAAATACACATATCATACTTACACATAACAGACAATGGAGATCTGAATTGACCTGTTGGACAGTTTCCACGATCCCGGTTGCAGTCTTTTTCATCCATGTTTCCTTGGTATGTATTGTAATATGGACATTTCCCTTACATGGAAAAAGGTCAAAAATTTCAATTCTGTTTTACCTCGTTTGTAAAATGTAATATTTACAGAACTAGTCATTTTAAAAAATAGTTAAGAAATCGCACAGAAAGTCTAACTTGGCATATCATATCAAATGTTGTGTTGTTGATTCTATTAAACAAATTAACAATGATCATTTGTATTAATTTCTTTTGATATAGTTAAAACCTCGACTAAGTTTTAAAGAACGATTTCAAATTAAATAAACAAACTAGAAAATAACCATTTTCAAAAAATGATCCTTTTATAAATACATGTAGATAACACGAACGATTCATCTTCGTCGATTATGATGTACAGAAAATGGATTGTGCTTTTCAAAGTGAACATATAAATGTGTATGGCGACAGAATACCTGGACTGATCCATCTTGGGGGGTAGCAGCTAAGCCCCAGATCATCTTTGGAGTCTGGCAGACAATGAATTACAAGGCCTGGTCCTGTACAATTGTCGAACACCGCCACCGGTATCTCCCTCAATGTAAGGGTGGTACAAGTCTTCACGGGGGAAAAATTTGAACGTTGTGAAACTGCGAGTTGATGCAAAAGTGCCACTGTAAAAACAAACAAAAACAAGTCATTCCGAGATCAGAGATTTCGTTATATACTCTGTTTTTTGATTATTTCTGTTTAATTTTTCAATAAACTATAACAAAATACTACTAAAGTTTAGTACTGCTATATACTACTTTATCATGCCAAAAAATATCTATTAGAAAAGTGCGCTAATTGTTATTCGACGAATTCCTCGAAATCTCTCGACTTTCAGAGATTTTAAGACTTAAATGAAACAGTAATAGCTTCTATATTTGAGTTTCGTTAACGTAAACATAATAAGACTTGCAATCATTTTGAAGAAAAAATGCATGTAATAAAAATATTGTCAGTAAAAACAAATACGTAGATTGTATGACATTCACTCATCCACATTAAGAGGGCTGGTTGGTCGTGGACATTTTTAAACTATATTGATCTCCTATAATAGAAGAAGAGTTTTACATAAATCGCATCTAAAAATACTACTCATTTTGTTTTGCACAAGACATACATCTTATGACATAGATTGTTACATATATTGCAATAATGGTATGGTTCATTTACACATATAAAGTACTGACAATGTATTAATATATATGATAAATTTTTACTAACATGTGGGAAAAAAGGAGAGAAACAGAGAACTTTTCTTAATCATCATGAATTTTAAAAGCTAGCCTAAAAGTGGAGATATTTCCCAAAGTACACAGTTTTTTTTAACATTTTGAACACTTATAATAATTGTACAAAGATGTATACAGAAGTTTTACCCCAAATTGTTTCTTTTTTAAAATTTTACTCGGATGTAAAGTATATCCGATGGTTAATTTTGTTGACAATCCAGCCTCCTTCGAATGGAAAAGTGTTCTTTTCAATTTCAAAAAAGGGTACAAATCATGCACATTAGTAAATCTTATAACCGTTAGCTAAATTACAGTATCAATACAATTAGTGCTTAATATCTTAGCATGGTAATGCAATTATGTATGACATTTTTATAAGTAACATTACAGTTTCCCTATACATATACTAGCATATGTTTACAGTAATTAGTTATCACGATAGTTATGTAACAGTTAACAAAAAATAATTTCCTTTTGGGTAATCACATGTACATGTGATATTATCTACAATTTAAAAAACACTATAAGCTGTATGTTAGAAAATAATTTTTCATATTAGAATAGACCAAGATAAAGCAAATGATAATGATAAACCTTAATTTATCTGCAATGTAAAAAATAGTGCAAAAGAAATTTGGATTAGAAAAATATAGAAATATATATATACCATATCCGATTATGCATTTCGTGTAGTTCCAAATAGTAGGCAAAAACCTGGAAACAGATTGTTTTATGCT
Organism: Magallana gigas; assembly: GCF_963853765.1. Lineage (NCBI taxonomy): Eukaryota > Metazoa > Mollusca > Bivalvia > Ostreida > Ostreidae > Magallana > Magallana gigas. Next base: position 50,792,416 of record NC_088855.1, read on the forward strand.
ATTATAAATGTATCAAGTTATCTGCTTTGAATTGTGGAGAACTTTATCTTATTTAAACTCTTATCTTACTCTTTATTCAGGTACCAAATTAAGGTATACTAGTGAAGTTAAATTTAAGAGATCAAAATGATAAGCAATATTGACTTGGGTTGGGTTGTCTAAGTCTAATAAATAATATATTTTTCTCCTCAATTTCAAATACTTGTTTGGTTACATTATCAGTTGTGCAGACTGGTTTTTTTTGGACTTTCGGTTTCAGGATTTGAACCTAAAATGAGATATAAAATTGTTTAAATATAAATAAGACTATCGTAATACATATACATTGACGTATGTTAGTATTTATAGACAAGTTTCTATTGGTAGATAGGTATATTTCATACGTTCATGTGACTTACGTGTATTTATGCATATAAATTTAAACAAAGCCTATTTATCAGTCGATCGAGTTCTAAATGAGGAGCATGCCGGGTTAAATTGTTTGTTATACACAATCTAAATATATCTACAATATAATGTTCTCATTACTAAAAACAAACAAATATGCATACATAGAACATACGACAAAATAACCAGGGAACAGTTTTTAAATATTATTTAAATAAATAACAAAAGAAACCGAAACCTCAATGGCGTCCCTTACCCCGAGTACGATAGGACCCGGATATTTAAAATCAATAAAGTGTGTCTAAATAAAAAAAACCCTTTGTTGTAGATAGTAGATATGAGTTTTTTTTAATTTCCTGGGATAGATATAGGCTGAGCGCGTTAGCCAAAATTATTCATGACTATTTCACTTGAAATCATGCTTATGAAATAATAAATTAATTTTTTTTTCTAAGATAATTTTGCACAAGTTGCACAAGTTGTCGTTCTTCGTACACTCAAATGTCCCTAAAAATTTATGAAGGTGATGGCTTTTGTTTGAAACTTGAATAATTATATATCACAAAGGATAAACCAGCACTTTGGTCCATTTGTTGTATACACCTAACAGTCTCAATTCGACTGGTTCTTAATCAAAAGCAATACAGTCACGGTGCTTATTCAGAGGGAACAGTTGAATAATCAGTCTGTGTACCAGTGCATGAAAATACCCGAATGAATCTCTAAAAAAACCCATCGAATCCGAATTTTAAAAAAATCAATGGTTTGGATACGTACTTTTGTTTTGGAAAAGGGACAGACCCACCCCTACATGTATATTAAAATTTTACCACTAGTCCCCAAAATCAGTTTAATAGTCATTTAATAACAATAATAAAAGTCCGTAAACTCATGGCCAACATCGCATATATAGTATTTAAAGAAACCACTTAAAGTCAAGATCTAGTAAATGAAAGGTGCCTAACGGTTTATAAAATTGAATTATAAATTCTTTCATTGAGGCTTCATAACAATATGTTTGTTTGATAGGGTGTACCGGGGCTAAAATTTTTGAAAAACGCAATCAAAATCATGTTTTAAACTGTAATTTTCAGTGAAATATGAAGGAAATAAGGAACAAACAGAGTTTTGTCCATTTTTGACTAATAAAATATATCTAGAATGCCCACAGTCTCTCCAAAAACGGAATTAAACAAGCGTTTGACCTCTTTAAAATGATGTCAAATTGATCATTGGTATCGAGGTTACTTTTCCCATGATTTAACATAGAATGTCAAGATATTGTTTAATTTTCAACATAATTCCTGTAAAGCAATAAAGTACGGGAAAAAGATTCTTCAATCAATTTGGTTCTAGCACCGAAAAGACACTCTGAAGTGTCTCGGAGAAATTCGTGACTTAGTCAAACAATTTCTATAAAATTAAAATGTTTAACCCAATGAATAAAAAAATCTAAATATATGACTTCAAATTTTTTTGTACTGCATCGAATGAACTCTGGTCAATCTTGCGTAAACGTTTTACTATGGGTATCATAAGGATGATTTTTGGATGCCCCAATTATCTTTCCTATGAACTGTTTCTTTGTCCTTTACCAAAATCACAAAAAAAAAACGAAAAAAAAAAGAAAAAAAAAAGTGAAAGCTGTCAATGTGACAGCAAACCGGGTTTTCTTTTATGTGAACTGTATCCATAATCCATGTCAACCCGTATCCAGTGAAATGGAGTACCCTATATGCAACATTTTGCAAAAATGACTAGGTTCAAAAGCTGGTATTTTTTCCATAAATTATTCGAAATCAAAATCCCAGCAATATGCACACCTCTGATATATGTACAATTAATCTGCAAAAGAACAACTTCATATCTTGAAAACTGTAGGAGGAGTTATCCGTACAATGAGGGTACCCTATATGCAACATTTTGCCAAAAAAAGACTAAGTTCAAAAGCTAGTATTTTTTCGATAAATTATCGGAAATCAAAATTCTAGCAATATGCACACCTCTGATATATGTACAATTGATATGCAAAAGAACAACTTCCTATCTTGAAAACTGTAGGAGGAGTTATTCGTACAATGAGGGTACCCTTTTGGCAGCCGCCCGCCCGCCCGCCCGCCATTTTCACCATTTTAATAACCGGATTTTTCCGATGGAAAACCCGGTTTAAAAAAAAACTGGGGGAAATATTGTTATACAAGAATCTTACACTTATAATTGATATTATATTAGGAAAAAGATGGCCGACAGTTCCCATAGGAATCATCCAGCTTAATATTTCATTTTAATAAACAACTATTTCACAGCGATCGATTAGAAATTCATGAACTTGTATTTTATATATTCATAATTACACTATTACATGTATTACATGCATAAACAGTTGTCTAAACGTTTAGGGCAAAAGTTCCAAAATTATTTTGAATTATTGATAAAATTTATTGATTGGTTAATATACTGAAAATGTCATTCTTTGTACTCGAAAAAACTTGTGCTAAGTATTTTATTTATGTATTTATATCAATTTCATGGCGATCGCGAGTCTCTGCTCAATAACGCAAGATAAATGTTGCTTTCACATAGTGGAGAACACGGAGTGGCAGCAATGTGTGATATTATACAGGGCCGCAAAAAGTCAGTCCCTCTGCATATTGCGTAATGGGATCTAACAAAGGGCACATTGGGACCAGTGGTATTCTGTAGATAATATATATTGTATACTTATCTTCTCAGGTGAGATTTATAGTCTTGTTTACCCGGCCTCACAGATAATATTACCTGTAACTTGTGAGTTAGCAAACACGATCAAGACAGTTGGACAATTGATCTAAGGAAGGGAATGATTTCTCACTCGATTTGCAAGTTATTTGCTGTTTGAAATGCAGTCTTTTATGCAACCTTCCTTTCAACAAATTAGAAACGCGCCCATCTTCAGAAAGCTCTATTAAAGAGTACGGGGTAGAATTAGGAACACAAAACGGTTATCCAATACGGACAGTACATAAATCATTAGACTACTATATTGTTATATAGGTAGTTATTTGTCGGAAATCATGAATAAATAAATATATTTATAAAAACTTTCTTAAAAGTTTAAAAACAAGTTGTCCTACTGTTTTTCTTTATTTGATTATTTGTTGTTTATTTATTTATTTTGTTAATTTTTGGGAACCTTCATTCTGAACATAGAGCCGATCGGAAAGGCAATACACACCAGTTATCTTCATTCATGCTATTCCTAGAGTTAAAAAAATATATGCCTTGCCTTTCATGTGAATTGACCGCGATTTAATTCAACTATTTGTACAATGTTAAAAAAAATAAGTTAAAAAAATAAACTTTATTGGTCGTGTTTGGAAGTAGATCGGAAATATACATGTATATAAAGATCATAAATGTAGCAACAGGAAGCACACGATTCGTTGTCAAAGCTTCATAATATAACTCCCATCTGAATATATACAAGTATATGCACTGTACTATTGACAACGTACGGCCATACATGTGCAAATTCAATCTGGGTTGAATTGCAAACCTGTTTTATGACATGCAACATTAAATTTTCAAGGGAATTTTTTAATCGCTTTTTTTACTCATAATAAAATCGTTGTGAAATTTAAATCGTTTATTTGTTGATGATATTCGTGATCAGGATTGTTATTCAGATGACAACGATGACATTCATTGTTAAACATATATACAGAGAGATATTAAAAGTATTTCACTTAATATAAGTAGCATTGAGTGTTTTGTGATAAGCCCTGATAGGAATAATTTTAAACTCTATCAGGTTTACGCTTGGGTTCTGATTCTCTTGACAGACAAAGCAAGCCCATGCATTTATCATATACTTTCATTTTCAGTTATGATCCATTCTATGTATCATGTATATGCCTGCACATGATTAAATCACATGTCGTAAACTCTTAATCACTTCCCAAACGTACGTCTAAACTTTCAATACCGTTTGAAAAAAAAAAATAACATAGTTAAAACCCAAACAAGAAGCACTATTGTTGTCAAATTCTACTTCGCAATTTTTTAGGGGAAGAATGTCCTTGTTTTCTCCCTCGGACTCTGGGCTCCAGGGGAAGTCAAGCTTAAGTCAATTAAACTTGGAGTAACACTGTGACAGCTCTCGAAAGAAACTGAGCTTTTCCTCCGCCATGCTGAGAAAGGCGCCGGTGGGTGAGATGTTCTGGAGCGAAGGAGGTGAGGTGTTGTGGACGTTTTCCTTCTCACAAAGCAGGGTGGCGACTGGGAATTCACATTCACTACTCCATCCGATCGTCGCCTCGTTTTATCTACTTCCGGTCTTGGAGTTGTCATGACAATATTGTCGTTATTATCTTTGTAACCATTGGAAGGTGAAGTAATAAGCCCCTTTGGTGAACTGATAAACAACTGTGTTTTTTCGCAAGCTTCTATTCGCTGAACCAGACGAAAACACTTGTTGACTATTTCAGTTGCTTTAAAAGCTTCAGCTTGCTTTTTGACAGCCATGACATCGTGTTTGATTGCCAACACATCCTTCGATATGATAGGCGGCACCTGCGATGATAAATCATCGAGTACAGACTCTATGTTTGTTCTACGGCCTTGCATACTGTCACAAATCTCGAGCAATGACTTTTCAATTGATGTTGAACCATGGACGACTACTTTGTCATGGAGCTGTGTCATATTTGAAATATCCTGTGAGATTTTGGCAAGATCGCTGCTGATAATTCTAGCTTGATTACGGTACATTTGGACTTTTTCCTCTAGTAACTTTACCCTGCCATCTAAGTGTTTTTGGTGAATGTTAAGCAGCTCAACACGCAGGGCTAATGAGTCTGATCGACCATTCTCCAGTTTGTGGTCTTTTTCAGGTTCCGTTGATTCTTGTAACTTTTTTATTTCTTTTTCTAATTCACGAACCTTCTGTTTTTCAATATCCAGATTATATTTTGCAATCGCAAGATTGTCGGATTTAGTCGCCAATTCTTTGGCAAGTCGTGCTATCTCTATGCGACAGCTTTCAAAGTCTTCATTAAGCTTCGCTATCAACTTGCTTTTTTCCGAGAATTCCTTTGACAGATTTTCATTCACGTTATGAAGTCTTTGAATTTCCCTATCCCTATTATCCACGTTCATTTTACTTCGAACAAGATCCTGCTTCATTTTTTCATGGTCAATAATCAATTTCTCGGCAGCTTCTACCTTTTCCGCAATTTTTTCCAACTCAGAAATTTTAATCCGCGCATCTTTGATTTCTTTTTCATAGAGATTTCGTTCGCGGGTAACCTGTTCAATTTTGCGAGTGAGAGATAGAAGGTCCGCATTGAGTCGGTCTATGTCCGATTGGAGGACTGTCTGCTCTTTTTCTAGTCGCTCCTCTCGTTTTTTATGAACTGTGGCTAAGCTAGTGTCTGTAGATTTGTACTGTAGCATCAGTTCATTCTTAAATTCTACATCTTTCTGAAGTCTGGATATTGTTTCTTCCATTTCCAATGTTTTCATATCAAAGTTAGTTTTCAGTTTTTTGATGTTAAACAGTAAGTCATTGTGTTCAACCACCAGCCGGTTGTCTAGGTAACTCCGCAGTGCTCTCATCTCATCTTTTGTCAGCTTCGATGCAAGTCTTTTGTGTTCCCGGAATAGGACTAAAAATGAAGAATATTGAATGTTTAATTAAGTTTGATAAAAGATTGCAAGATACCTGTATATAGCCGTTTCACCATTATCTTATTTGAGAGAGAGAGAGAGAGAGAGAGAGAGAGAGGTGAACAAAAGGCAAATATTAAATACATCAAATGTAAACACATGCGTTATGCCAGCGAAATAAAAAAAAACACAATTGGATTTTAAATTTGATTTGTGTTCATTTCTTATCAAAAGAAGAATTTCAAAATAAAGGTTTCTGCAAAGACGAATAAATAAACTAATATAACTTTAGTTCAAATGGGTTCGTTTTTAAAATACGTGTTTATTCCAGATAAAAGTATTGTCAGGATAAGACCCGATAAACGACTGAATATACAACATAAAGATCGGGGGCGGAAATAAAAAAGCGCAACGACAAAAATGTATGCAAACAAACGAGTTCTGTAAACTCATGTTGAATCCAGATGAATTCAAAGAACAAACTCATTCTATACAGATTTGATTTTTATTGACAGAGCTTCACGAAGAAGGTATATGTTATTCAGGAGATTCAAATATTTAATTGAATCTTCCGCCGTATTGATAAATCAATTATTAAAGGCATGAATTGAATTTTTTTCAAAGTTCCTAAACCTAATAAAAAGTGTCTTTTGGTAATCCTGGCCATTATGCTTCAGCAATAAATTTATTGATTATGTTCAATTCTTACATCCCAATGGATTTTCGATATAAATACAAGGTGGCATAAAGAAATATAGAAAGAGGAACGTTACAAGAAAATTATAAATATAGATCTTCATGAAACGAATGGTTAAAGTTAAGAAGAGGAACAAGCATAATTATATAAATTCAGAATATATTACACGCGGAATGTCATTGCGTTGGTAATCAAAATAAACCACTTTTAAAGATTAAAATACTGCATGCGTTCAACCATTGGAAATGCGTCTTACAAAACGGGCATCTAAGTGATAATTAAATTTATATACTGCTTTTAGTCAATATGTCTCCTTTCTCAAATAATGTTCTAACGACAGGACTAGTGGATGTCTGATATTTAAAAAAGGTGGACTTTCAAAAACCAAACCAAAGCAAACGTCCCCCTAAATCCTCATTAATTAAGACATTGGTATCGGAGACAGATTATCCAGGCTTAGTTCTACTCACAAAGACATTTCTATCGATTCTGCTTTGTTTAACGAGAAACAGTCGTTACATTTGTTTCCATAGAAACATTTTATTAATTTCGGCACGAAGTTCATTTATTTCTTTTAAAATCACAACGCTTCTTAGCTCCATTGTTTCCTCGAAAAAACATTCATGACATTAAAAATATTTTGGAAAACCTAATCAGATCAAAATTATTAATGTTGTTAACATAATGTTTAATTCCTTTATCTTAAAATATCCACGGAGAAATGCTGGACTTTGGTCGGTCCCCCTTTGGTCATCGTATTCCCAAAACTCCGCTCCGTGGCTAAAACAATGATAAAAGTATCCAATGTCTAAATTCACTTACCGTGATTAATACTGATTTAATGATATACATTTTTCATCAAGTGTCGACTGATTTAGCACGAATTCTCTGGGGGAGGCTGACTGACTGATACACACGTTAATTTGTAATGAATAGTATTATCAGATGCTACCCGCTTCTGTCCTAAGGTTATAGTTCCGTATTCCAAGGCGAGCTTCAATTATGAACAACTAAATGTAGTTATGATTTTTTCATGAAAGGACAATTGAACAGATTGACTCATTTCAGATAACAATTAGGTCGTGCGTGTGGAAAAGAAAACCTGTTAATTAATGATAATGACGATGGCGAAACCTATAAAGTTCTCAAAAAGTACAGTAAAAGAAAAAAATATTATACAACTTGGAACATTTTAGGTGTTTTCATTACCTTCGATTCCAGGCAGTCCCTCCATGTTTCTTTTCGTCTAGCTTTTCCCCAGGAATTTCTTATCTATCGTGTGGTCATGGTATACATCCGTTTATGGAGGTGTTAATTTTCGGCCCCAAATTGTCCACAGTCATTTATCTATCGATATAAGCAATTATCGGCCAGGATCGTATAACACTTGAGTAAATTGTCACAAGACTTCAGCTCTGTTATACTCTCTCTATCGCCTATTGGTCCGTATAACAGGCGAATCCTCATGCGCGATCCAATTCGACTTTTTAAATCAAGGCCCTCAGGATGTGTATCTATGACATGGTATTGATGGGACAATAAATATACTCCTTATGAGGGATCTACGAGATGCTCGCTATAAAACGTTTCTTTCGATGGGAGGATAAAACAAATATTTCAGACAATTGACTTGTACGCAGAAAATATATCCACTCCTCTCCTGAGAATTTCTACCTGTCGACCAAGCCGGAACTGCCTTTTCTCTTCTTTACATACACACGCGTTAATACAAGTTCTCACAGATTCAAGAAATGAATACACCTTTCATGATTCAATTCAGACTTAGGTTTCATCCCCGTATCAAGGGAAAAAAGATCGAAAAAATCCCCGTAGAATACATTTAGAATTTATTTAGCTTATCGATTGCTTTATTGTCCGTCCTTTTTTCTCATCGTTCATATGAAACTTCTCGCTCATTGCATATAAAATTATTCTAACATGGTCGAATTGCTTTCATTAAGCCACAGTCACACAAAACAGCTTCCAAGCGATTGAGCTTCCCCTACGTCCAAGGGATCTACTGACTGTTACACAGACCAAGAAAAGAGGGGCTTCCTTGTGATATTGATTGCAAGACCCAGTGGGGTGCAGAAATAAGATTCAAAATGTAATTCTAAATGCGGATGAATGGTTATATATGGCTGTTATCCGATATTTGAAAAGAGTGGATGACAACAAAGTGCTTTTGTGTGCCCTCTTTCAAATGGCAATAGCATTTACTCGTTTTAATGTGCAATCATGAATATGATTTTAGCGTTGTACAAAGACTCAAATATTAAGGCATGTTGCTGCTCTATTTTAATGTGTGTGGCATCATAAACTCTCAAGTGTACTTATGTCATTCCTACAGATATAATTTTTTATAACTGCTATCAAATATAGATCCGTTTACAAGCAATAAAAATTCCACTGCTTTAAGTTTTAAATTTCACAGCTGCACAGATTACGCTTTTCGTTTATAAGGTACAGATAGGTAGATTTAATGAATTCAGTATCTGCGATATGAACTTTGAATAAACTCTTGCATTTCATTTCCATTATATCAGGTTTATAAACAATTGTAAAAGGGTATGCTAGACTCTAACAATAAGAACATCAATATGTAAAGAATATTTTGTTTGGGATTCCATCATCATTTCAAATATCATCGATTATAATATTTTCTCATGAATCAAACTAGTCGCGCACGATATTCCCCGCCAACACAATATCTATCATCAAGAGGAGTTCCGATGCCGCAGAAATTAAAGAAGTTAATGTAACTTTAGTCTCATTAATTTCCGATATAGACCATCATACCCAAGGAAATTTTAAAAGAGATTATGCAACTGGTTTAATTGAAGGAATTTTTGAACACCAGAGTCGTTGCCGAGTTAGACATTTTGGAAGAAAAAATCCGGCAACACGTTTCAGCAACATACCAGGTCTCTACCGGTCGCCTTATCTCAGACCTGACGGAGGATTCTGTCCATGCCTTTTTATTAAAAATCTAACGTGCCTTTTCAAACCTTGCTATATTCAGTTTACTTTAATTGAGGTTTTTGATTGAGATCGTCTAAATCCGGTTACTGCGATTCGAACCTTTACGTGCTTCGGTCTCCATGAGGAATTTCTCTCTTTCGATTAATTTCGAATAATCAATCTTTAATCATATTGAAAATATAAATTGAAGTTTCTATTAAAGGTTCGGATAACTTTTTTGTCCACTGGCGCGGAGTTCTATCTTTGATGTATATCGCATTCAGTTTGTTGGTTAGCGCACATGTGATAATTGTGAATTTTGAACATCTTGAGCATCGCCCTCTTGATCTTGTTTGTAGACTCGAAATGTCAGCAATATCATCCATGGTTTTTTTTCTACGGTCACGCATAAAAAATCATTAAAAAATATACTAAAATTAGCATTTCTAGGAATTGTTTATTGTGCACATGCATCAGATTGTTCCTTTCTCACATCCTGTTCTCCGTGGGCGAAGTGACATTTCTGCGCCGTCCTGGGGCATCCGTCCGGGTGATTACCGTAGAACCAGCACTGCATGGTCTTAAAGTACTGGCTCTTGTCCCTCTTGGCCAGCTTGGAGTGTTTACTGTAGGGCTCGTCCAGCGTCAGGTCCCTCAGCTGTACCGCACCCCCGGACACTGTCAACAGTCAATAGTCAGAGGTCACAAACTCACTGTTAGTTTTTTTTTTTAAATTTTATATATTTACTCAAATAAAATATACTCATGTAACATACATGTATATATATATATTACATTCTGTGCCAAATAATTCCATACCAAAGCTTTAAACAGGATCCTGATATCTGAACCAAATAGGGCGTTCATTTTAAGAGACTGTTTATTCTCAACATCAAATATGCTCATATACATGAAATTTGTTCATTTCATGTAGTTCATTACTGCATACTTATATGGACACTTTTATGAAGTTACAGTGGTCATTTGACTTATGATAGAATTAACTGAAAACTACAGTGTGTGATATCATACACCTTTATTTAATTCTAATTAATAATTTACTAAATTGAAAAAAAAAATATATTAAACTAAGGGCATGTGTACAACACTAAAGACTCAAGTGAGGAGTACGTGTAATTAATGCTCTGTTTTTCTAGAATTGAAATATTGCAATAGATTCAGTTTTTGCTGATTCATTGAATACCCTCAATTTCAAAATTCAAATCTCCAAACACATCCACTAATGTGAGTTTCTTTCTTTGTTTAAAACTAAAAACCCCACAAGTTGATACCGGTACAACACAAGTTTGTTGAGCACAATGCAACATTTCCAACTTTGCATATATTGATTACATAAATGAAACCTTAATTACGATTAAGTTGACCATGAAAAGAGCTGATGAGTGACATTTGAAATTTAATTCACCTTTGACACCTAGTAAGGTAGGTGGTTATAAAGTTTCTGTCTTAAGGTATCCGTTCCATAATATCCCCAGAATCAATGAATCTGGATGTATAACAGATATGTATAGGCTAAATACTCAGTATACTTGGACATAATTTTAATGTTTAAGTATCAATATGTAAGAGCGGAATGTGTCCTAATAAATGACCTTTTCCTTTTCTTGAAGAGTCCCACCCCCCTTGATTTTAATATGTAAAAATTCTAATTCTAAAATAAATCGATACCGTATAAGGTATGCATCTTCGCTAGCCAAGGGTTTTCGGTCCGCTTTGCTCCCCATAAACCCTAGGGTTTATGGGGAGCAGAGTGGACCGAAAACCCTTGGCTAGCGAAGATGAAGGTATGCGGTTACAAAGTTTCTGTCTTGAAAAGTTTAAGAGATAGAGAAAGATGGGCTACACAGATCAAAATTTTAATTCTAAAAATTATAATTCTAAAAAAATTGATACCGTATAAGGTATGCGGTTACAAAGTTTCTGTCTTGAAAAGTTTAAGAGCTAAAGAAAGATGGGTTAGAGAGATCAAAATTCCATACATGTACCCAAAATTCTTTTATCTCAGGAGGGGTAAAATATAATCAAGTGAGCGCAAGATTTGATCAAGATCTGCGTCAAATCACTAACCTTTACACAAATAAATATCAAAACTTAAAAAAAAAAAAAATTATGTATGTCAAAATTCATTCATTAATCTGAGTGAATCCAATTACCAAACTGACACCAAGTGTTTAACACTTTACATGTATCTAACTTACTGTGTTAACAGCTATACATTGATAACTAGAACTTCAAGCTCAATTACAATACATGTTTAACTTTTTTTGCATATCATAAAAAACTAGACCTTTGCTTCCTTGACGATTAACCAATGCCAACTTTTCATGTCAAGTACATTTGTCCTAGGACCCCTTTTTCAAAAGTGCCATTTCAACATTTTTTGTATCCGAGTAAAAATGAAAATCAAGTTGTGATTATGTACATACAAGATCTGTTTTTTCTTGACATGCAATAAACTTTATTTCTTTGTAATGGTTTCTTATCATAAATTACTTCTACATTCATCAGGTAGTCGTAAATGATGTATATCATTAAATGGTTTGAAATATTCTTAAGAGTGAAAAGATAAAAAAAGACGAATATGTAATCTTCCATCACCGAGTAAATACACATTCTTTTTCCAAGAATAATAGGATTTAGTAGAATAATTCAATATCTTCCTACTTTAAAATCTAATTCAAAGTAATGAAATTCCTGACAGGAGATTAGGATAAAAGAATGTTTTCACATCTTGCTGTTTTATGTCAATAAATAATTTTACATCTCAGTAATTTATATACCAATAAATAATAAATAACTCTTGTAAAAATCCATTGGTTTTTTTTTCCTGGAATCTCTTAAGAAAATTGAACAGCAGAGGTACGGTAAAACAGGACACTTTATCTATTGTGACATTAATATTTTACAACTAGCTGGTTTTGAAAAATCAACTTAAGATATTGATGATGAAAGATGTAAACAGAAAGCATTATTAGTGGCATCTTTGCCAACCAAGGGTTTTTGGGTCTCTTTGCTCCTCACCATTTCTTGGCATATTGTGCTATAAAAAAAACCCAATCAAAATCCAGGGGGAAAATCCTGATTTTTAATAGCATGATATGCCAATAGTTCATGAGGATTGGTGCAAGTCAGAAATCTTTGGCTAGCAAGATGTACATTCAAGATACAGAAAAATAAGGCTCTTACCATTAAATACACTGTTGTGGTTTCTTAAGAGAGTCTGCAGTCCACCACACTCCGACTTCAGTTGTTTCAGAACATCCTTGTCAAACAGTTTGACAACATCACTGAGAGCTTTTTTACCTGTGAAGTTTACACTTTACTTGTACTTAGCAATGAATTATAAGTAATCAAAGGTGCAATTACTCAGAAATTTGAGACAAAACAATTCTCAGTCAGTTTTATGAGAATAAATTCTCCAATATGATAACATTAATTAAAAGTTAATCTTTTTACCTCCCTTTCTCCAGACTCTGCCGTCCTCTAGCTGTCTGGTCTCACACTCGGTACTCTCCAGTAAGACATCAAACACCGTCTGGACAATGTGGCTCACTGTCCCCGAGTCCACCGACTTACAGTTACGCGACTTCTCCTCACTCGGCCGAGGAGTGAACCCCTCAGACCAGACCTCACCTGTCTTCTGTTTCTTTGCTGGTGGGTTGCCATCAGTCCTTGATACTGATGATGCAGTGCTTCTCATGTTGATGTAGTTTGCTATTTTGTCATCAATTAGATCCTTTTCTTCTGGTTTGTAATTTCTTGTTTTACCAATAAAACAAACCTAAATAACATATGTATATATACATATATTACATGATTAAGAGGATAAGTCATTGAAATAAACAAATTCATAAATGGATATTTATATTCTTTTATTTGTCATTTAGTAGACAATAACTAAATGATTCAATAAATTATACTTTTTACTCAGGAATATGAACAACTTTTATTAGCCAGTAAAATAATCTGCTCTAGTGCTTCCAAAAACTTGATAAACTAACTGCCACACACTGTAAACCATTCATGCATGGCGACTTTAATAAATGATTTACCAGTGACTTATTTTCAAACACTGCCTTTGCATAGATGAATGAACAAAAATTGAAAAATACATGTATTACATGACTGGTTTGCTGGAAAAAGTATTTATTACTAGTAAATGTATATTCTTGCAAACAATGAAAATGTTTATGAATGTTTATAAAAGTGAGTTTATAGTACTCAATTAACACTTCTTTTACTTCCTCACAAGTTGTTAGAGTAACAAATGGTTTTGACAGAGGAAATATAATACAAAAATACAATCAAATTACCTAAATTATTAAACAATTCAATTATATTTACTGAATATTTGGACTCAAAATGATTTTTTTTTGGGGGGGGGGGGGGGGGGGCTCAATACCAGTATTTGTTAGTATCATGAGTACTCTTTCCCACTATTTGCATCTTCATAATTGAACAATGAAACAAAGTTATTATTCATAAAAATTAAATTACAAAATTTTGCTCCAAAGACTTCCTGAAAAAATTACTATCTACAAAAATAAGGTTCCTTCCAGTTCAAAAAATTCCAAGGTGTTGACATACCCGTTTTGTTGAGGGAATTCTCAGTGTATCTTCCTGAACTGTAAAGCCACAGACCTCCCCAACTTCCTGCACAAAGTTTAAGTAAGACCTGTAGTTGCTCTCATTAGCCTCTTTTTGGCTGAATTTACGATCAAAGTCAAAATGGCAGCATGGCAGGACAAAGTAGCTACATGTATAAGAGGACCTGACAGCGAAAAACAAAACAGAATCAAGAATCACAAGTTAAGAGAGATCTATACTTAGAAGTCAAATTACATTACAATAGTTATACAGAGATTATGCAAATGATTCACTATTTTCTTCGTAGAGAAGATGATCATGACACTTAGATTAAACTAAATTTGGTTAAATCGTTTTTTTACCTGCTCAATGACAAATTAAGACAGTTTCATGTTTTGTAAGGATTTTTTTAATGTACATTTATTGTAGATATTCTATACCGGTACATATACTATCTAATAAGAACCAAGCAATCTAATCATAATCATACTTGTACTCTACAACACACTTTACAGCATATTATAGAGGTGCAGGTATAGAAGTCTATAATTTTATTTGTGAATTATCCAGTATCAAACAATTCTAGCATTTTCAGTTTCACCTTGCAGCGATGACTGGAATCCATGGTGTTAACTCATCACTGTGGTTTCCTATCAGCCAATCAAATTCTGGGAAAGTGCTTTCTGCTGATGGTGTTATACTCTCTTCCTGTTCATTATTTTATCATCAAACATAATGTATAATCTATGACTCAGTAATTATATCTATATTTTCACCAGTTTTATTTATTTCCAAATATAATTAATACTTTTTAAACCATTTTAACAGGAGAACAGAATTGGGATTGTTATGTCAAACAGCAATGTGATGAAACCTGTCTATTTCATCATATATGGCCAGAAATTAGTCCTGGCTCATATTACTTGTATTATATTGTAATACTACTGAGAAATCCATATTACTTGTACTACATGTAGGTAATGTTCTCATTTTGCAGTTGTGACCCACAAAATGTGGGTGAGTTGGCAAACAATATGTGTAAGGAGGAAAAGACCAATGTATGAAACAATTCAGTGCCTGTGATTTATTGTTTTGTTTAGTCACTGTGTATGAAAAGTTTGATAATGGACAAAACTGATGTAATTTCTTGCCTTTAGTTTTGTTTGATCACCATACAGGTCCCAAATGTTTCTCTTCCTTACATCTAGCCCAAGACCAGGATGCTACAGTAAAATTGATACAAATTGCTACAGTCTGTTTAATTAAATACAATTACTTCATAATTCTGGTTTTAAACACACTAAAATTAAATTTTGGTAAACCTTACCCCTTCTGATTGTAGAATATGAACAAGCAGACCATTTCCACACCCAAGATCAACAAAACTCTGAAGTTTTTCACTTTTCTGTTCTCTCCTTTGTATTTCCCATGTAATCTGTGAATGTAAATTATACCAAAGAGAGGTAACTCTAACAGTTATCTGATCATGCAGGATACTTGGTATGCATATTGAGTTATCTTTCTAAATCTTACCAACAAGTAGGTAGCAATTGCAACATCTTCATATACAAATTTTTGAGGATCTGTTTTCTCTGGCCAAATCTGCAATAAATCAGCTTCGTGTTACAGTGTAAAATCATACTTTGGATATTAATGATTTATACATTAAAAAATGCAAAACAAACACACCACCACAAATTTTCTGCCATATTTTTCCTTGAGAGTGTTGTAGAGTTGGTTATACCTGTCAACAGGCACCAGTCGCAGAGATGTGATAGAGGTTCGCAGCTTCTTCTCAGAGCTCCAATTCACGAGTTTCCTCAATAAGTTTGTCCTAAGCCAGTCAACGTAACTCTTTTCTGATGCATCAACTTTTCTTGGTGTATTCAAAGCTATCCTTTAAAAATATGCAATTCAAGAAAAACTAATCCAGAAAATCAGCATACACAAGATTTTCTGATAATTAGCGTAGGGTTGAAATGTTACTTTGTACAGTAATATGTTCTAGTAAAACACTGATAAAAAAAAAATTATGATTTTAAACTTTCCAGTTTAGGCGACACCAATATAATTTCTTGTTCGTTGGACATCCAATGAAAAAAAGGACGAGTGGGTGAGCAATTAAATAATAAAATTATTTTTTATTGTAAGCCAAATTTTTGCGAACTGTTATATTTTTTCTACTTGTTTCTGATTTATATATTAAAACTATTTATAATATGAGAAAAAGAGCAGAAATAGAACAGAAAACAGCACAGAATTTACAGGATGCGGGAAATTATTATTAATATTATTTGTACAGTTTTATTTTTATACGAGCGCGCAGGGTCCGATGAACAAGAAATCATATTGGTGTGGCCTTATATTCTGTTTCTTTGGAATATTCATTTACAATTCAAAACATTCTTTTGATATATATGTACCATGATTTTCCTGATTCCTCGGTGAAACAAATCTGATACTGGATGGCTACATTCTTTGAAGTTTCTGTATCATTATCATATTCATTGACCGTTTCCTTTTTACCCTGTCCATTCAATGGAATAAAGTTTACCATCTTGTTCTGAAAATCTGTATTTGAAATGAAATTAAAAAATATTGTAATATGTAATGTTCTATAAAAAGAACATAATTAAGCATGATATTTCTAGCTAACATCAAACTGATCAGATTAATCCATTAAATAGTAAACGATTACAATTCTAGTATATGTACTGTGATACAGTCATTTTACCGGTAATGAATCAGTATGCAGTTTTCATACTTTCAAATTCGCCCCCTATCATTTCTTATTGAATATTTTGGGGTGGATCAATGTCGATAATACACCAGAGGTACATGTTCATGTTTATGTATTACAAGTGAAGATAGAAATATTATTCTGGGTATATGTTATTTAAACAAATTATTTGATCGCTATTCTTATTTTACTGTTTTCTGCACTGATTTTTGAATAAAGTTTTCATTTTTGGTTACTTTATGAAATTAAATCTTCCATGAAAACACTTTATGCCTGAAATATCAATTGAAGATAAGGAATTGCAATCTGTCTTTGTTTTGCCCATATATCTGTCAACATATCTACCCAAGTAAATATTTTCATCGCGCTGAACTGAAACTAGGAAAACTACATGTGGTTCTTTTGCAAGTCGTAATTGGATTCAAAGCTCAATTATCATTAATATGATGCTTAATCTTATTAAATGGATTATAATTACTAATTATCTTTTAAACATTGGTCAATAACAAACTTATTTTCATTGTAAGAATTAATTATTTTCACACTTTCCTCTTTTTCTAATTATTGTAAACAATACAGTAAATAATCATGTAATTGTCAAATAACTCCACAAACTGATAAAATATTCATTTCTGTTAGTATATGATTTTTTAAAACTATCAATCTATACACACTTCTTCAATATCTTCTACATTATTTAATTCTGTTAAATTGCTTCCCAACATTGAAAAAATCTGAGAAAATATTTCAAATATAAGTAAATATAAGATTTATCTTATAATTCAGACGGAAACAATATGAATAAATGCACATACCCATAATGATGGCCTCTTTTGTTGAAAACTGACTGCACTGTTTGTGGAATATTTCTCGAATAACGAAGTAAAATGTAGCTCCAATAGATGAGGAAAGGGGTGGCACTTCTTCAACACAAGTACCATGTATTGCATCTGAGTTATATTTTTCTGAGCATGATAAACATTCCTTTAAAAAATCGTCAATATTTGTGTCTGTCGCACTGTTTTGATACAAAATTTTTGATCCGCATAATCGACGGTTTACAACGTGTGGTTTATTTATCCAGATGGTAACGGCGTCACAAAAAGATTCAAAGGTGCCTGCTGATGATAATTTATCGACCAAATCAGATTCAAAGTTCTGGTAACAACAAATAATGAAGTTTTTTCTATCATCATCATGATCATGTATCAAGTCACCCATGGTTTTTATTTAGGAAGTTATCACCGCTCGCTAAATATGAAACCAAAAAGGGACGCATGGCAAATCCACATTTCCGTTTTTAATAAAACAAAAAATTATATATGATAAATCATATCTACGAAAAGTTGTAAATAAATATGTTCTCTATGACCTATTATAATATTCATTTTGATATCTTAATCTGATCGCGAGGGAGGGGGAAGCATAAGTCTGTCATTTATTGTCCAGAGATGCAATACATGCATGTAACAATACGATTTATAAGGACGAAGAGATATTTAGTATTTTAGTATTCCAATGAAAAGGTCAACGCAGAGAGTGAATACAGGTACGATATTTTTGCACTGTGATCGTGGTAAAAATATTTTTGATGCATTTTAGGATATAAACATGCACGTAGCATCGTTTTTGAAAGGGGGGGGGGGAACTTTAACATCCTAAATCCTGAAAATCCTAATCCGTGGGGGGGGGGGGCAGCCCCCCCCCCCCCCGGCCCTCCTGATGCTACATGCCTGATAAAAAAATTAATACCAATAGTTCGAATTGTATGTATTGATACTAAAAGTAGTAACCATGCATGTGCACAGTCACTCAGACCGACGGACTTGCCCCGAGATTGGTTACGGCAACTTATTTATACAAGTAATGTACATTAATGTACATTTTTTTAAATAGAGAGGTTTAGCAGACCAACGTGTACGTGTACTTGTACGTGTAGGTTACAAGTTAGAACTACCCGTACCAGCTCAATTACTTTTCTTGTTTAGCAGTTGTAACGTGTACTTGTACGTTTAAATGTTTTAATGTAATTATGGATATCCTCTCCTACTAAGCTGAGAATGTTGGTTATAAACGAAAAGTAGGAATTCTGCATGTGTTAATATTATTAAACATCATTTATTATATTTGCACATTTTTATTTATCGCAAATTAATAAGATAACGGAGCCATTGCATGTTTTGGAGGAAGAGATGCGTGAAATAAAACGCCAATAACATATTAAACGCTAATGAAAATTTATGTTGGTAGATATCAGTATTCGCATTGAATATTCAGGCTTAAGAAAAGTTAACATATTTTTAAAAATTAATAGACAACTGGGAAACAGAGGCTACAAGTTCGACTTTACGGGTACTTTGCAATTTACACGTATGTTCATTCGGGTACATACGTGTAGAAATTCGTCATTACATAAACTGATGACGTAATGCACATATTTTCCGTTCTACACGTACACGTACGCGTACACGTTGGTTTGCTAAACCTCTCTAATATAATCATGTTTATCTTATTTCAATTTTTAAAACTTATTTTAGCAATTTATATAACTATTTGAAATATATAAGGTTATCTTAAATTGTTAATTTTTTTTTTACAAGTTATCATTAGCGTGGTCATCAAGGACATGATTATGAATATTTCATAATTTTTAAACAACCTATTTTTGGCACGTAACAAGAAACTTGAGTCCTGTACATGTACATGTATAATAGTTTTATAGTTATAATCTTGGATGGAGTAGGGGGTCCTTTTTAAGTTATACACGATTTTATACTTAGGACGCAAAAATAATGAATGGTTTGTGTTTTGAATACGTTGTATTCCATAGTAGGCAACCAGTTCAATTTTTTTTTTCACGAAACCATCAACAATTTCAATCAATATAGCTAAATTAATCATAGTCATTTCTTCATTTCCTTCTCTCTTTTTTGATGGCTTTGTCATGTTGTAAATTTTGAATTTACTGGGTGGCAGTAAATACAAAATTTACAACATGACAACAATTTTGTATTTACTGCCATCCGGTAAATTCAAAATTTACAACATGACAGCTTGCTCGGAGATAATGACCCTAATCGAGATTAAAATTTGTAATGTAAAATTCATTATTTGCAAACATGATGTTCTAAAGATTTGCAACGTGATGTTCATAAGATTTGCAATGTGATGTTCATAAGATTTGCAATGTGATGTTCATAAGATCTGAGATCTGATGTCCAATCCAGTATCAAGTGGAGGTCGAATCCATGCATGTAACTTCTACGTTGATCACCATGTTTTACAAAAATATTTTATTTTAAATAGTAAATACGAGCATAAATGAGCCCCATTCATTGGGAGATAGTACATTGGAGCCACATGTATATCATAGGCCGTTTAGTTTGGTGTTTGACAGATGTATATAGATCGACCTGCGGTTTTTTTTCTACACGAAGAACAACAATTTTTAAAAAAAATCACACATCAGCAGTATTTATTTCAACAAAATACAGTAAATTTTCTTCTTAAACATGATTTATACCAAAAGGGTTTGTAAAAACAATTGGTGTAAACTTTGAAATAGTTCCTGAATGATTATGAGGAATTATGTGCAAGATACATGTGCCAGTAACATAATATATTAATAATATATTGATCTAAAAAATCATAAATCAATTTAAAGACCTTTACTACATAAGAACAGCGACGTCTTGGTTGTTTTTGAACATTATAATTGAAATTGAAATCTAGATACAAATTATTGGCACTTCGGAGATAAAACATTTAATATAACTTACAAAAAAGTGAAAGGTTAAACAAAAAGAACAGATACACAATTAAAGATATGAATGACTCCCAGGCTTATAAACCGGTAGTTGTGAAAGGTTTTCTGGTTGTCAAATTTTTCTCACTTGGTTTCCATTATCCAAAGATTATGTGTCTGAAAAAAAATATACATGTATCGAATCAGACTATCGGGTTTCACAAAATGTTCTTAAAATTCGAAGTAATTATGTTCACTTTATATTTATTTTTATATAACACTCAATATATGAAAGAACATGCCTGGTAGGTAGGGAAGGTTGTATTCTCTGAGCAGCGAGACCAATGACGTCACGCCTGTTAATGTCGTCAACCCTTTCATCCACGTGGACAGAACTGCCAAACATTTCTCCTGATCAGTCATGGGGACTCTTATAATACGCCTGAACGAGCATCTGTCCAAATTGAAAACGTATTTCCGGTTCTCAACGGATATGAAAAACGGATTATAATATTCTTCAAACTTCGATGTTAAATTCACGGAACATTTTTCTGCCAGGTCTTTCCATTGCCTCCGGAATACCACGTTTTCGCTTAGTTTGGTAATTTCATTCACAAATTTTCCCTCTGTTAAAATAAGACTTGCAATTATTAAAATCACATGCAGAAGAATGATACTAATTGAAAGACATGACGATATTTTTGAATTAATGCCGAGGTTCTAAAATAAATCAAGTACGGTAGCATGAAATATTTTGATGTAAGGAAATAATAACGTACCTTGTGTAGTCCGTTCGACATGTCCCTGCAAAAGGTATATTAGATTATCGTATTATAAAATGTCAAATATTATAATTATGACATTTCGAGGTTCCTGGAAGTTTATTATGAAATCTATATTTCAGAGAACCTTTCAAATTTGGCGATATCAAAACAAAATGTTGACTCACCCATGGAAGCAAAACCTCCTTCACACAAAAAGCCGTCGGTGTTCTAAAGCAGAGAACAAAGAAAATGAAAAAAGTGACTTGAAATTTAAATAAACTTCAGAAAAATAACCCACAAAATCGCGATTGTCTCTTACTTTAGACTGATACTGGTCAGATGCAATAGGATTTTATCCAAGTCTACTTCCACTTTACACTGCAGTTTTTTCCATACAAAATTCTTTTCCCGAATCAAAACCCACAATTCCCTCGTAATGCCTGTAAATATAAACCTTATTCTGATAAATCAAACAATAATGGCAAATATTCAAGCAGTCCTTTATATATATATATATATATATATATATATATATATATATATATATATATATATATATATATATATATATATATATATATCAACATATTGATATTAGAGAATACAACTAGTGCATGGTTGAAAGGAATGCTTATTGTAAAATAACTAGGCGAAAGAGAGGAAGATAAACGACCAAGACCATTATGTGGTCATGAGCCTGCTGTAAAAAGTATAGTCAGGCTCCATTGTCGCCCATTTTAAAATCAGGTAACTCATTCCTCAACTTAAATCCTTTTAAAAAAAATTGCAATAATTTGTGGTCAATACTCAGACTTGAGGCTGAGTGTTGACTTGACTCGAGGAAAGTTGGTGACGGCGGGGCCAGATCAACTTTTACTTGGAATAAGGGATCGAAAAGAGTTTTATAAAAGTAAAGTGAAACATAATTGTAAACACAAACCAGGGAACACTGTTGTAGTTGGTTGAAAATTCAACGGCAAAGAGATGGTTATTTTCCCGGCAATTTTTCTTGTAGAATACAATTGCAATATTGGACATAATGCACCAAATGGTTTTTCAACCTGGAAAAACGGAGAAGACTATTATGTATTTACAAAACATCAGCGATATTATGGTTGTATGTAGAAAACAGAAATAAATCAAGAAAAATTCAAATAAAGACCCCCATCTCCTCAAAAAACTTGAAAAAATTTAACCCCTTACCTCTAAAATCGACAATTCGAACTCGAATATGACAGTAAATATAAAACCTAGCGTCAATTTAAAATTTTAAAAATGAATCTCAACTGACCATAAAAATTATATCTCCGTTTTCTTGAATGGAGTTTGCTGAAAAAGAGATGTTTATTCTTTTGTCCGTATGGAGCCGTATGGTGTTCTCTGGTTTGATGAGTCGGTGCCTCTCTAGATCCGGAAACTGTTGAAGTTCTCCGATGTCTAATTTGACAGATTCCTGCTGTACGAGGAAACAGTGCGTGGGGAGAGTGGGAAACCTACAGGAAAACACTCCCAGGGATTCGTTCTAAAAGTAATTAATTGTTTAATATTATTAGACATAACTAATATTGATTTCTGACTTCATTTAATTGTGGGGTAATGGACATTTAAGTCAATGATCATTTTATATCATTTCAATTTAGTTGAATAACTTTTCTTAAAAGATACAAATTATGTAAAATTCAATTTTGAATTTCTAATAGCTATAAGGATCCTTCACGCTTTTGAGAAACATCATTTCAATGTAATGAGGGTGTGAAGGCCCGTTGAAGCAACACAAGCTGTAATTTTCATGTCGAGAATTTTATTTCATAGCAACTAATTACTTCAATGACAAAATAAGAACAATCTTTATGATATCTGTTTTTCATGTTTGTTTTTATAGAAAAAGCTATCAAGAGAACCAGATCTGATTCGAGCCACATTACACTCTGACATCTTGAATCACCCTTAATTTTTCTTCCCAGTATGAAAATTCTACATTATACTTCAATTAATAAAAATGCTTTCTGTAAATTATCCAGAAAGTATTCGAATCTGAACACTTTTGTAGCCATAAAAAATCTTAACTTTGCAGGGCTGTTAGATATTTACCTCACGCAGAAGTTTCATCTGCCATGAACCCATGTTATTACTGCTGAACTGCATAATGTCACTTCCAACAACGGGTCTAAATTTTAAGGTGATGATGCATCCATTCTGCAAGTCAAAAATGACATACAAGTACGAACTCTTGGTTCCTAGTTATAAAAAAAACTTATAAATATGAACTATTTGTTCCTATGTTATAAAAAAGTATCACACATCCGACAAGTTTACCTTTATTTTTTGTGAATCTCCATTTATTATACTAAATTCAAACACATCTGACTTTGCCGATGCGCCATGCGGGATTTGAATACCACTGAACAAGTAATAGGGCGCAGGAACTTGGGTACACACAATTTCTGGGGCATCTTCCGGCTTCACAAAGGGAAGATACAAAATTATTTTCGTCGACTTAGTATGTTGGTCAAAAAATCTGTATGGAATTAAAAAAGAAACCTGTGTGAGATTGCTAAAATCATAAACAAATACTATAAACATTGGCTACATTTAGTTTTGTTCAGCAGTTGAGAATTAGCGAGTGAAAATGGGTACCTATATAATTAACTAGTACATGTGAACTACGGATTTGCAACATCGTGGATACGTTTATTGGCATATACTTCAACAAAAAAATTAAATATATCCAAGTTTACACGTTCATCGCTCGCAAAACTCTGTGTAAGTTGTTAACTCAATATATTACATTTCAGCATGCTTTAGAACCTCGGTGCCTCTTCCAAAAGTCGCTAATTATTTATCTTCTTACTTGCTTGCTTCAGATGTGAGCTAGCCATTAATATCTAACTTATATGCAGAGAAATAAACACTAGTCCTACGTCCTTAGTTAAGGCATACATACCTGTACTGAATGCTGTTGCTAAGAGCTGTAATGCTACATCCCAAAACCCTCCTCGTATACTTCTTTTTACACATGAACATCATCGTTGATGCATAAAAGGTCCACTCTATCTCCTCTCTTGCGATATCTTTAAATTTCTCATGTAAGGAATCAATCTTTTGCTCAACTCTCTGAAATGAAAAGACAGAAGTATAATATACAGACAGGTTGAACATTAGGTTTGAGAATAAATATTTACACATTGAATGCAATTAAAAAACCCAAAAGGAATACAAGTATATAACTTACCCTATATAGGGGGTTCTTTGGGTCCGATTCTAAAATATAGATAAAGTTATTTGATATTATAAACAAAACACAGCTTACACTCAGTTTATAAAAAGACAAATCAAAATCTATTAAAAATTGTTTCTCTTACGTAAACTAGGAAGGACAAGCTTTCGAATGACTTTGTCGACTCTCCACCAGAAATGATCATTAAGGTCTTGGTTAAATCGTGTAACAGTTGGTTCCACGTTTTCCTCGGTTTGTAGGAGTTTGATATAATAGAAGTTCCACGTCAGAATTCCAATGAAGACATTGATCCCAATTATAGACACCGAAAAAGCAAACAAACTAACGACAACCTGGGCCTGTAAGGACGACATCTCGACATTAAAACGGAAGGATATCATTGAAAGCAGCATTTGTAGCAGTGTTCTCAGTGAAGTAGGCATGCTTTTGAAATCGTCGACAGTAGAGCCAATGGTAAGGTACAGGTACGACGCAAATGCAACCAGACAAAGGGTGAGTAAGAAAAGGTAAGAAATTAAGTCAGTTTTAGCTCTAAATAAGGATCTTTGTAAGATAAACACATGATAGTTAAAGCTTAAGGGTTTTAAAAGTCGCAAAATGACTAGAAAGAACACGCAAGCAAGACAGATGCGATATATCTCGTCATAGATTTCCACTTCTTCAAAGGACACATAACCTCCTGCAACAGAAATTTTAAAGAGTAAAAAAAGAGTTTTACAAACTGTAAAATTTTGAACTGACCATATCAATATGTCAATTGTTTCGTTATCCAAATTTATCAACAGAATTTGTTTTTGTGCTTTGAATGATAGTATTTCTTGCAAATAAACTTACCATTGCTGTTATTAATATCATCAACAGCCTTAATTGTTTTGTCGATTCGAAGAATGAAGAATACAATAGAAAGTATCCCACAAAGTATTTCCGTCAAATCTATCCACATTCCAAAAGTTACAAAACATTTCTTTTTCAATTTAAAAACGTTTATTCCAAATAAAACCATCTTTACTAAGATGATAATCACAAAGATAATTTGAAGACAGAGAATTATGTAGTCCAATGGATACACATAAGGATATAGGTTTGACGATTTGGAAACTGTTTGCATCGCGATTGCACCGTATTCTGATATCTCGAACACGACTTTCAAGTGCGTAAAGAGCCTGCTATTAGCATTAAACGTGTTCGAATCTACAAATATCGCTCGTGTATTTCCGTCAATCCATGATTTATTCTTTAACTCGGTAACGTGTTGGAGAACAATAGACAGTTTTGGACCCAGCTGCATCTGATAGCCTCCTCCTCCGTAATGTGCGTAATGCCCAAAGTATGACAGGGCTTTAACTTCTTCTGGAGACTTATAGTGGAAACTGTAGTCTATCAGCTCATTTTCATCAAAGCACGAATCATTAAATTTCACCCAACCTAAAGAAGTAAATAGTTAGATTCAGAGCATCTATATTGTTTCAAATGAATAAATCAAAATAAAATTATACTTCCTTTTTTTCTAGTACAATATAAATAAATATTAGACCTGGACAGAAGTTCTCTGTAGATTGTGTTTCCATATCATAATCATTTGTACATCTCGTAACAACGTTTTGTACTTCCTTTGGTGCACTGCAGTTTCCTAAAAATATTTAAATGAATTTTAACATTGCACCTAACAAGCATGTAAGTATGATTCAATTTGCTTCTTTTTATTCTAAAGAAATTGATTGGAATAAGACATCATAGATCTTTTAAAACAAAAAAGAAACCTTAACAAAACAAGGGATAGAAAAAAATTATTTTCAATGATTTTTGCTAATGAATAAAGGAAATTATCACCCAAATAGGAAGCTCAAAATGATTGCCTACTTTAAAATTTGTTAAATTAAAAAATTAAAATTAAATTAAAATAAAAAAAAAATTAAATTAAAAGAACACTTACATTTAGAATGAAATTAAGACATGCTCTTTCTGTAACCGTTACACGTAAATGGCACATGATTTTTTATTTATATATTTACAAAACAAAATATATTCTATTCCCTGACATACCATACGAGCGGACCTGTCTTAGTTGAATTTTTGACATTCTGTAGTTGTATTGGTCGTAGGTAAACCTTTGCTCGTATGCTGTTCTCAGATCTCCATTGCCGTAAAATTTCGTCCACGTCCCGGGGATGTAATAGTCAAATAACCAAGTCCAAATATCATCAGTTGTATTCGCCTTAAGAGCAATCATATAAAATTATAACTTATCATCAGACTTAAAACAAAATGATTTGAAATTAAGAAGGTGGAGTGGTCGACTCAAGGCTTAGAGAACCGTCATCAAGCTAGAGCATTCTCAAAGAATCGATCAATTTTGCACTGATCACGTGAGTTTTGTTACATTAATGCTCCGTTCCATATGTTTAATTAACAACAAACGCCTTTTTGGTCTGGAGTAAGGAAATATTTTTTAAAAAGCCACAATCATCTGATCAAGATAACTAACAATTTAGGATTACATGTATGTAATTAGCAGTTAAGGATCGCCTTTTTTTATATATGTAAAAATGTCAATATTTTTAGTAAAAAAATGTTCTAAAAACACAAAATATCAGTATTATAAACAAATATTGAATACTCTATTCTTTAAATGATTGTAGGGTAGACATCAATGCCATACTCGTATTTTTTGATAATTTTGAATCTTCAATATTAGTCTGCAGCTGTGTAGTTCTAAATGGTCAAAAAGGCATCGTCATGTACTTGTGTGCACAATTTGCAAAAAAACGACATGTAAAAACCTCATATGAATATAGCATTTTTATCTTTTGACATTATTTTAAATCAGTTTTTGGCATACCAAGTTAATTCTAGGATTGTACATTTTCGATCCGAATATGTATAAGATGGCTGGAAAGCAGTGTTTCATTATATTTCATAAGCTCTTTTTTCTATTATTTGTTGATTTTAACCTACACCATGACACAATTAAATCTATGAAAAAAAATCCATTGATATACAAAAATGCACAGGATGAATGACCATCTTTAAGTCCTCCTTAAAGATAGCTTAAAGGTGTTTAAAGGTAGCTTAAAGACGATCTTTAAGCCACCTTTAAGCTATATGTGTTGCTTAAAGGTGGCTCAAAGAAAGCGGTAATATGGCTTAAAGGCAGCTTAAAGACTATCTTTAAGCCACCTTTAAGGACAACTTATAGGTCCTTAATGTCCAAACTTCTTTAAGCCACCTTTAAGCTACCTTTAAGCTACCTTTATTTGTTGATTTTAACCTACACCATGACACAATTAAAACTATGAAAAAAATCCATTGATATGCAAAAATGCATGGTCCATGAAAAAATATTTAGGAGTTTAGTTTAATAACACACGGTCACATTAAATTTTTCTCAGTTCTCCTGAATAGAAAAAATATAATATTAAAAAATTCAGGTATACATACCAAGAAACTGTCGTTAATGGAGAGCGACATGGCGTTATTCTGACGACAAGCATCCGTTGTGACATTGTGCGAGCAGATCATGGCCAGAAGAATCACATATAACACACAGAGGAGGCCGGACTTGAGGTGATCGGCTAATTCGTTGTCCAATTTAAACCTTTTCTTCTTGAGCTGCGCTTTTCTGTTATCTATCTTAGTACTTGGACAGGGATAGTAGTAGAACTTCATTTCGTATTCGTCAGCCTCTACGTTGTCGTCCTCTATTATAAGTACACGGAAAATGTTTGCTTTTACAGTGATATTGTTCTTATTTGCTGCCTCAAATAAAATACGTATGTAATACATATGAAAAACGTACGTTGATTCCAAATACATTAAACGTATGGCATGGATCACGCATGTCTAATACACGTGTAACTTACGTTTCACACATGTTCATCAACGTATGTTAAACATATGTGGTACTTAAATCATGTTAAACGTACGTGAGGTCACATACGTATCACACATGTTTAACGTATGTGATACTAATAGAATCATTCATTATTACGAGTGCGGGATAGTGAAATTCCACAGAGGGGACAAGATTCACGGTCTAGGACGAGGCTTTGCCGAGTCCTTGACCGTGAATCTTGGCCCCGAGGTGGAATTTCACTATCCCACACGAGTATATAATGAATGATTATTTTTCTCGCATTATATTACCTTAAAAAATGATGTTTGACAACTTTCTGTTATGACGTTCAAAAGATAACTTTGAGTTCATCCCTCCGCGTGCTTCAAATAGTGCAAGTCAAAATGAGAGCATACGACAGTTTTTTAAATTAAAAATATGATAAATTGTAATTAATTAAGCAAAATAATTACTTAATGGATAATCTCAATCCACCATTTTGCATTTCCCTACAGCAGACAACGTTTGTTTACGTTTTAAAACGGCGTAGTAATACACAATGTAAGACAGAAATATCTCACACTGCTGTCTCACACCAGACAAACCGATCTCACATCGGCGATAATGCGAGAATAATGTGTCGTTTTAAATGTTTACTGTGAAATGTTACCTTTTTTTCTTTTGTACACATCTCCCACGTCTGTTAATTTTCCCGATAATCTTTGTAAACAGCAGGCTATTAAGATGGCAAATAATATTACCTAAAATGATATGTGTTTACATTATCAAAACATTAAACTCATCACATACGCGAATTGTGTTTTTTTTACACATTTATAACTATTACAATTACCTTAACTGGTTCCAAAACAAAAACGCCTAAGACAGTTCCAAAGACAAAGGACAAAAGCCAATCGTTTGTCTTATCTGAACCAAACTCCAAAGAGTATAAAAATGTGAAAAAGCCTCCAGTTGCTACACAAATACCGATCAAACTGTACGCAATAAATAGGCTCCACCAAGGAAGCAGTTTTTTATTCTTTTTTGTGTCATCTGTTGACCCTTTTTCGATATCTTTTCCATTTCTGTATGTTGGTTTGAGTCTTCTGTTTTTGAAAATGGCAACAATGACTATGGATGGTATCAAGGTAATGAGAGAGGACATAAACCCTACAAAGAGTTGCTTATAGCTCAGCTTAAATGGACCCACTTCAACTGTTCTCAGAGTACTTGCTGTTTCCTTGTCTTGCTCCTCAGGGTCTGGTTCTTGATTGAACCACATCGCAGATGCCACCATAGATAGAAAAAGAAGCGCCATCAATGTCCATAACCTCTGCACTCTGGTGAATTGACTATAATTTGGACGTTTAGAAATCGAAAACCAAAGATGATCATCGAAAAAACCCTTTGTAGTTGTCTCTGTGAAAACAGCTTCCTTGGCCATAAAGTCCTTTGACAGGGGCTCAAGAGCAGCCCAAGTATCACAGTTACCATAGCGCTTAGATATCCATTGTCCACAGAGAAAAGTATAACTAAAATTATAAAAGGCGTTCGGCTCAATGATTTAAAAAAACAACAAACTGAATACAGATTTTAAAACTCCTAGCAGTAAAAATAAAAATAGTGATGGAGTTTCATTTAAGGTATACTTTCTATGGTACATTGTGTTTTCATTGAATGTTATTATATGTTACTTTATTGTATTTCTTATGGTGATTCCTGAGATTATTTGAGATGTAGTTACTTTCTAAATACATGTACATGTATATGACAAAGCCAATGGCCAGATAACACTACCTTTCATCAGTAGATAAATCTATGACAATAACTTTTGATAATTTCCAATCAGGTGACTTTCCTTTGCTGTCGGTCCATATCGTTAACTTTTTCAATTTTCCTAAATCGGTATTAGTCTTCAGAAGAAAGTTGCTACATGTTCCACTTCTGAAGTTCTAATAAATGACAATGTCAACATTTTAGCAAAAAAAGAATGGTTTAAAATATTTAAATGAATATTTTTTAAATAAATTTTAAAAAGACATGTACATTGTATTTTCAGCTACTGTAAAAGTGGTTTTTTATGCTCTTGGTCAAGTAACCGCTTTTTAAAGTCAAACAATATGCGTGGTTATAAATACGCGGATGCATGATGTAACACTCTAAAGTTTCGATTTTTTTGCTACACGCGCGGGCAATTTTACGCAGTTTTCAATGACATAATCATTACAGATTTCCTCTATGCGTAAATAATCACTATTACAATATGCATAATTTTAATATCATAAAGAATTGACCGTTACATTTATTGTCAAGGTAACTCCAGAAATTGACCAATTTTTTCATCTTTGTGTTAAGTTCTATCCTGTTATTACAATATACCTGGCGTTGTGAATCAGATAAAATACGGGTATCTGTGGATCCATTGGATCCCTCCAGAATGAAGAATGGTGTTGCGGTCATTATACGAGATGATCTTATAGCAGTGAATGCGGATATGCTGTATTCAAAAGTTTCCTCTTTCTTGTTATCGACCAATGGCAGGTAATCCCACTACAGAATTATCAAAACTACTTTCATATGTTTCATCATTTACTTTTGGTCATTTTTTTGTTTGAATGCTTAATCTTTGTTTTTTATTTGATTGAAAACGCAAAAAAGAATTTATTAAAAAAAAAACTTACGTATAGTTGGTCTTTATTGTCCAATCTTCGCAAGAGGACCGTTAGGATTATGACCAATATAAACAACACTACAAAGGTGATCAGGACCTGTGGCGTTTCTGTGATACGCTCAAGAAAATTTCCAAATATGGCTTTAAAATCAATTGCGGCTGGTGCTATCAAAAGTGTGTTTGACGCAAAAGTTCCAAAAAATGTGCTTTTGAATTTCATATGGTTTCCTTCAGCTCTGTCAATCTTTTAAAGAATAAAAAGTTGTGACGTGACGAGAATGATATTCCAAATATACAGTTTGTAATTATTCAAAACGACAAGGCTTCCTAAAACCTGAATTTAAGTTTTTTTTTTTTAAAAAAACCTTTATCTTAAAAAACCTTGATTATCTATATCCAGTTGTTTTGCTAAATTTCGTCTTGTCAACATTTTGTTTTGAATTTCAATTTGAATGGATTGAGTTTTACCGAGGCACTCTTTGGATCCTCCCATGATGATCCGCCCAGTTCTGATAAAGTTAGTTCTTGCATTCGAAACTCATGGGCAGCTGATGCTGTGAACATAGTTTATCATATAAAACAGGTATTCTTTTTTATAAGAGAAATATGGAGTAAACATTGGCATGCATTACATTTTGATAATTTGTAATAATGAATAAAAGATAAAATATATTGTATAAAACATAAGTGTTACCTTGTCTTTTCTTGCGTTTTGCTACGTCATCTGAAAGGAGTTTTAGTTAAAATAACACATGTCTACAGATGATTACTCTTTATTTTATATTCACCAAAGAACAATATTCAAACTGATGACAAAACTACGAATGGAAGGCTTACGCTGTTCATTATCACACTGTTTTCACTGGCGTCGGAAGCAAATTGAAAGTGTGGGGGGGGGGGGGGGGTGGCTAGACTAATCCTCAGGAATATTGAGAAAAAAAGTTATTCCCAAAATCATGGAAATCTTAATCCGTAAGGGGGGGGGGGGGGGAAGGGGGTATGCCTATACTTCCTAAAGAAAAGAAAAATTACTTACCCAAATTTTTCCAAATTTTTTTCCCCAAAATCATGAAATTCCTAATCCGGGGGGGGGGGGGGGGGGGGGGGGGCTAGTATGCTTCTGAATCCAACTTCTCAATCTTTCAAGGTAAATTTAGGAACAATAATCTTTCTTGCGAGAAAAAGTGGGGGGCTGAACCCTCTATCATGCTATGTTTCTAGTGGATAGGTATAACTTTGCAAAAAAAGTGGGGGGGGGGGGGGGGGGGCTAAGCCCCCACTAGCCCCCCCCCCCCCCGGTTCCGACGCCTATGGTTTTCTTACCTGCACATTTGAGAGTGAGAACAAGTGGGTCCAGGTATCCCCCTCGAGCGTACTTTGTATTGTAGACTGTTATCTGGAGCCGCTGATCGATAAAGGTCAGAGGAAGCTCGTATGGATATTGGTACAGAACCTTATTAATACCTTGAGTTCTAACCCTCATGTCGTATTTTCCTTTAGTTGGTAATCCCGTGTAACCAAACAAACCGAACATTTCACAAACCGTTTGTGATTTTATGTTGAATTCTATCACATAGGAAGGGTACGTTTCGTTCTTGAATGCTACAAAGAAGGATCGGCCGTCTGAAAGCCTCGTCATCTCTTCCCAAGTATCTGTAGATGAGAAAATCTAAAAAAACAACAACAAAACCATTACCAAGGGTCAATTAAAACTATACTATGAATAGTAGTTATTTGAAGATCATGTGTTTCAGATCGCCTGACCGTCACTTAAATCATCGACTTTCACTTTTTCTTTATATTAATGTTTAAACTTGAATTTTGAAACAATTTTGAAACAAAATTCAACTAATAATTTTTTTCATACAATCAAGTAAACGTTGCTTAATATTTTAACAAGTTTTATCTTATTCGGTCATCAATGTTTACTTTTACTTTTTGCTTACATTCGTGTTTAAAAATAAAGAAAAAGAAGGAAATTAACAATTTTCCTTCCAAACCTTACTTAACTTTCAGGCGACCTGAAACAGACTTATTTTAAAATTTGCCTCACAAAAAAGAAGAATCATTCGTTCTGGATATGTGTTACGCTAGCAGAACTACTTGTGACTGTGAAATAGTCATCGCAGTTTTATCTGGATTTAGTATGAAAAAGAATAAGGTTGTTTTTATACCTTTGTCATATCCAGAGTCATATCAACTGGGTCATCTTTGTCCCGTAGCTCTATCCGCTTTCCGTTTTTGTCCGTCACAAATACCTTTAAAACCCCGGAGTCGACAGCGTCTTTATTGTTTACAAACCCATACGGACTCTTATGATAAGTCAAAACCTTTAAAAAAGGACTGAATTTCGTAAGTTTTCAATGGAATTTGTTCTCCTTTTTCATGCGATATATTAACAATTAACACTTCCAATATATGTAAATGGCTGCCATACTTTCAATGAATGTAAATCGTAAATGAAATTGAAGATGAAAAACATTTAGTTTTAACTTAAAAGACTTAAAACGAAAATTAATATTGAACTAATTCGCTTTATAACACTTTTACTTTATTATAACTTTATTAAGTTTATTTATTGTTATTTATTATAACTTTTTTTTATTATTATTTATTATGATTAAACTTTCATATTGCTGCACAAAAACTTAAGGTCTTATAATCTCTGACAATAAATAAACATTTGATTGAGTTCTTACACAAAATGCCAACATTTTGTTTTTGTTTTTGTCTTGGAATGTCTCATAGTAGGGAAGAGTGACAGAACCATACTGTGTTTGGTAATGAAACGGTAGATCTTTGCCCTTAGACTTGAGGATCGTAAAAGAGATAGTGTCTTGGAGGTCAAACGTGTTCATCTGACCTTCCTCTACGTCTGTCATAACCATAACACTAGTGATATCTATAACATTATCCTCTGCAGTGTCCAGTAGTATAGGATACTGAAATAGAATACAGACAGGTAGGACTTTATTCGTGTATAGTATTAAATGCTAAATCAGGATACATACAGATATGATATTAATACCATACGATACAGAAACATGATACATAACGTTATGATATCAATAGTATAGGGTACTAAAATAAAGACAGCCAGGACATTGTCGTGATTCTATCAACAAATCAGGATGTCACAATGGTGAATGGTAAAGACAATCGATTCGCTGATCTCATGTTATATGCATAAAATTTTAATGAGCCTGGTTCTTACATCAGTTTGCTTTATATCTGTCGACGACGAAGAACAATTTGCAGCATGATTGCAACCTTTGTCGTTAAGTATTGTCACGATGGTTGTCAGTATCTTCACATAGTCTAAATAAAAAACAAGGAAGTCGATATCAATGTAAACAAAAAAGAGGAAGTCTCGTAAACTAATTAAAATGCAACGAACCTTCTATCAGAGGTAAAAAATCAGCCTCGTCCATGTCTTTATTCTTTTTGGTTTCATGTCTCACTTTTGAAGTAACTATACCCAATACTTGATTCGTATAATTCTGCGAGAAGAAAAGAAAATTTAGTTGTTAATATATATCGTCATTTATTTGATTTACTATATAAATTCATATTTGCTGGTGCTTTTTTTATTGCTTTTTTGCGGCTAAATAACTTACTAACTAAGAAGGAAATGTTTTCGTGGAGGATTTTTTAAACTGTCCTAATTGTAAGCTTTACAATAAACGGTATACTAAAATCGCTAAATTTTACACCTGCCAAAATAATCTAATATATGATTTGTAATAACTTGTGTGTGTAAATAGTATGAAAATAATAATAATAGTCAGAAAGCAAATGAAATTCGTGTACAGACAAAATTTTAAAAAAGGTTTAATTGCATAATTGCATACCACTGTTCTCGTCAGTTCGTAGTCCCAGTAACTGTGCTCTTTCATAATCCGCATGACTTTTGCCGTATCTACTCTTGCCTGTATATTGTCATAATGTGTTCCATTGTATTCTTCCAATTCGGTTATCATTTTTAACATCCCGTCTGTTAAAAAAAGATATACATAACCTTTCATCTTACGATCGATCTATTATCAAACATTATGCTTTAGAGATGAATCTGGGTGATCAATAAATTACCCAACAATTCCACCTAAACTTTTTTAAAAGAATAATTCGGGCTTTAAAGTTGATTAATTTTCTTTAATTTTTTTTTGCAGTTTCAATTACATGTGCGATTTATTAACCAAGCGAGGATCAGTTTTAAAATAAAGTATCACTTTCTTCTTGAAAATGGAGCAAGAGTATGTTAAACTTGTTTCACAAGCTTACTCGGTAATGCTTAGAAAAACATTTAAGCTGGTAATGCTGACAGTTTTCGTGTTTTCCATTGTAATTTGATCCAAGGATTTTAATCTTCATTGAAGTGCAATATCTAATAACATATTGTATTGATGAGATCATTCACCATGGATTTACGTATATATCGTAAATAGATGTCGACAAACATTAATTAAACAGTTTAGGGTCCTATATGAATGTCTAATTGCAATAAATCAGTGTATGTTAACTCAGTTAAGACAACACTCACTTTTTCTACACCTTTTCCCCCAAAATCCTTCTTTACACGTGCATGTTGCATTGGGATTGTTGAAGCACGTGCCGTCGTGGTCACAGTAGCCAGCCGCCTCGAAGCACTGAAGAGATTCTACGACCACAACTACACCTAGACAAAATTAAATTATTCATTGAATCCAAATCCACATGGTCAAACGAAACAAATAAGACCAACTACGAATATATACTTACAGAGTCCTAGAAATACCAGAGCAATGGCTACCTCAGGCTTCATCTGAAAGATACAAAGAGAATCAGGCTTCTGGGAATATACAGACCCGAGAAAATCTGTTATTTCATTACTATTTAGACTTGTCATTGCTTTACACAGGGTTCTGGGGTGCCAATGTGTGTTACCTCTTTAATACATGCATAAGAGTCAAAATTTCTAACGCCAAGGGAAGTGTTTGTATGACAGTATTCCTAAATTTCATTATTTTGACCATGACATTAATTAAATATGAAGAATAAAGAATATGAAAGCATTTAAAAAATTCAATCAATACTTATTTAAGGGCTTTATGATAAAATCAAAAAGATTCAGGTACCCTACGATATAACATTAATACCAAGTGCGTTCCCAATTTGTACTAATCACAGCACGTTATAAAAATTCTACAACTGAATAAAATAAACCTTTGTGGAACGAAATTCGGATGCTGAAGAACGTTCTTACTCTTGGCTTTATACCGTCCCGTCCATAAAGGTCATTGATGTGTTCTAGAATGCGCCGTGCAGTAGCGCGTGCTGCGCGGTGTCTCTCAGATAGGTTGCTTACCCTAATGTAGCTTTGTTTCATGACATTTCGGCCTTCACGGTAAGTCTTCAACACTTCCGGTTACATTGAATTTTCGTTCACGCCTAGAATGATTTTATGGTGTCTGTCTGTGATGAATATTATGAATTAAGAATAACTGTTTTATCGTTTAGGACATCATTTTTTATAGGTTAAAAGTAGATTAAGCAAATATTTTGAAAGGAACCAATCCAATTGTGAACCCCGCTCTGTTTGGACCACTCCAACTAATCTTGAAGATTCTGGGACAGACATGCATCGCATTTTTCTCTCTTGGTTTAATGATTTTTTATAATCAGTTAAAGGTAGAGAATCGATCGAATGAAAAATCCGTTTGAAAAACACGTTCGAAAAACATATCGAACATGCGCTTCACGCTTTTCATCAAATACAGTCATGATTGAGTAATTATTTACCCGATTATAATTTTTTTGGCATGAACACTTGAACATTTTAAACAGCAGTCGATAGAGGCAACGTCTTAAAAACTGACGTGAAAGTTTTGTAAATATTAGAAAAAATAAAAGTGTGGCCTTAAAAATTTTGACCAGCAAAATTTTCCCATAAAATTTAAAGGGTACCTTCAATGCAGGTGTTTATGGCATGACGAATTCAGTTGATTAACAAAATATTCAGAATTATAAAGACATTTTGTTTACAAATCCAGAACATAATTTAGCATAATTTCTCTGTATTTTGCGGAAGCCAAATTAAAACTTTATCTATAATAGTAATAAGTTGACTAAACACAACTTTTAAAATATACATATGTAATATGCAGGCTTATGTAATCTTGGAATGTACAAAACAATGATATGATTCCGACTTGCTTTTCATATTATTTTTCTAAAATCTGAACCAAATTTGTGGATTCGAAAGCCCATTATGGAGAAAAGTCTAGTACTACATCTATGTATCAGTATCCACCAGGGGAATTACTACTATATAGACAGTTTTCCGGAGAGAAGCTACTATGGGGAAAGCTGGTACATTGTATACAACACCGGTCAATTTTTTATATGATGGAGACCTTTTAAAAGATTCATCATCCTGAAAACTTGCGATCACATAACTACTTACCGAGATATTTGGGGAAAACACGATCTCACACCTGAACGATTTTTTAGCAAACCGTTTTTAACACCCTAATTTTTCAAAAGTTCATCTTTTCACGTGATATATAAAACATGTGGAATTGTGTAAAAATGAAAAAAAAAATGGTGAATTACGGGTTTTTGCGTAAGCACATCTTTTTAAAGAACGTTAAAATAGCCATTTTGAAGCGGCACAACTCTGTTATTTTGGCATCGATTTTAATGCGATTTTTTAAAATTAAATTCTGGAAGATAATTTTTTTTTTAGGAATTTATGCCGTTTATCTCCTTCCTTCGCCACAGTGGCCCTCGAACTGCAAACACGAACCACTCAATATAAGAGCAAACATTTCATTCACGATCAGACCCCCACGACCCAATACCAATACTACACGGATAATCAAATTGCTTCGATTAGGTCACAAAAACCCCCTGAATAAGCTGGGAAGTATATTGGAAAAATACTGAAAATTAATTTGAGTTAAATAACTTAAATAATACCCCGCAGTTATCTTCTTAAAATACTAGTAAACCAGCTTGTACTTTTATTGTTTAGTATCGGACCAATAGAAGTGCACCAGCGGGGTGTCTGGTTAAGTAAATAGACGCAATATGAAAAGTCCTCAATCCATTATCAAATAATGAAGTCATTTTTATTTTTTTTAAGCTTTGTTTAAATTGAGTAATTGTTTAAATTACTAATTTCTTTTGGACAGTAGAAACTATGAAAATATAATGAAAATCTTAGGTTATCCTTAGAAGAGAGAATGTGTGCAGTTTGTGTACAATTTGCTAAATACCAGAAAAGAATATATTTGCACAAGTTAATTCTAAATAATGTGTGGTTAATCGAGAAAGTCTTATTCGCTCATCATATTCATCGTATGACATAATGAACAATTTGAAAAACGTTGTACATACAATTTGTATGGTACAATGTCAGGTATGTAATAAGACACAGAAATATCACATGTAAATGTAGAGAAAACAAATTATGGAATAGTGTTGCTATTTTAGAAAGCTAAAAATTTTTTACACTTTGGAGACTTAATTATTGTATGAAATTATAAACAAAGGGGTTTTTCCCACTAATATTTTATTGGATAATAATGTCATATACAAAATCGAAATGGATATGTAATTAGGCAAACACATGATTTCCCAAGGACATGCGCAATGAGGTTGGTGTGGCTCTTCGCTCATCAATATTCATGAAAAGGTATTTCTTTACTGGCAGAAAAATAAACAATCAAAAAAAATACATGTATATCAATGCAACGAGATGGAATTCACCATTGTACATTTGTAAGTTATAGAAAAAAGGTAACTTTTATCAGTAAAGAAACGCATCAGCCTTCACTGTCATTCAAAATCGACGCAAATTATAGCGTGTATAGCTTTAACGGAGACAATTGTCCAGAGTTTGATAAATTCTGTTATTTGATATAGATTTTATCTGTCAAGAATAAATCATATTTGAACATAATTATTCCTAATATGAAAATTTAAATATTCGGTGAAATGTGTAGACTTCCATTTTAAAGAATGATGTAATTTTTCAAAAAAAATTAAATATAGGATTCTTCGTTTAGTTAAAAGGCATATGGCAAAAAAATTTTGATCATCGGATTTTCTTTCCTATCAGAATGCTTATATCCTTATATTCATCAAGAAAAAAAATCGTGCAGGATATTCATAACTTTTGCCAGTATATGTAGCTTTACTCCATACGTTGAAATATTTCTCTCTTAGAAATAATGGTTACGTTAATTTGGCACAAAAAATTATTTGTGCGCTTTTTTATTCACCTTCCTATTTCCCCGTTGAAAGGAAGTAGTATCAATAGTTATATTTCCGTGCGAATTGAGGGTCGGTAATCATGTATGTAAACAGAAATGGAGGAATATAATATAGTTCATTCTATCTAACATGCACTAATTTACACAGTGTAATCTACAAATCGCTTTTCCACAAATACAAAACATTTTAATGAAAATAGAATTTTTGAAAAGCTTTTCCCTTCAATTGTTTCAATCCAGGCCGACGTTCCAAATTTAATATTCAATTTTCTTAGATGTATTTAATGTATTGGTTTCCAATACTTAGTTACAATACTGTATTTACTTAAAGTAATGATTAAATTTGAGACTGCTTGAGTTAATTGCTATATCATATGGAAATGCATTCATCTCAATAGATACATGAAAGATAAACAAATCAGAATGCTATGTCTATTATTTTATTCTGCATCGAAATTTTCAAACATAACCACTGGATTAAAAAGGGGCTTATGCAATTTTGTCACCAGTATTTAAATAGTAGAATTATAAGAAATCAATTTAAAGAAGCTTTCTTCTAATAATCATTACACAAAAAAGATAATTATATAATTGTTTCCGCGCGATCGAAGTATGCAATCAGAAACCATTCAAGTTGAAAGTGTCTAACGCTTTGAACTACAATTGTAGCAAATCGTTTTTTGTAGCAGAAAAACAATACTAGTTTGTTTCTGCTTAAGGTAGAAAAATAATAATCATTTAAAACAAAAAAGGATCCTTTTAGCGTAGATTAAATGGCTTAAATGGCTACCACACGTTTATCTGAATCGGAATCGGGAAGCACATGTTAAAGTTCAGAGGCACTGAG
Organism: Magallana gigas; assembly: GCF_963853765.1. NCBI lineage: Eukaryota > Metazoa > Mollusca > Bivalvia > Ostreida > Ostreidae > Magallana > Magallana gigas. Next base: position 50,832,807 of record NC_088855.1, read on the forward strand.
ATCGTAAAGTTGTCGGCATTCAGGAGGTTTTACTAAGTAAAAATGTATAAAATCTTTCTTAATGCTGGTGCCTCATTAAATATATATTTTTTTAAAATTGAATGAAAAAGACAGTAACAATTAATATGCTAATCTGGAAATTCACGCGATACCTAAATTAAGTTAATACCTTAATGTCCTACTACTTTTAAACGTATTCATTGCTAAGTTATTGGTTAGATGATCTAACTATAATCAACAAATGTTCTTTAACAGCATTTTGAATCTCAATCTCTCTCTCTCTCTCTCTCTCTCTCTCTCTCTCTCTCTCTCTCTCTCTCTCTCTCTCTCTCTCTCTCTCTCTCTAAATTTAGATCAAGTAAAAGGCAAGGAACCCTGTTTAGACCCAAGATAATACAGTTTTCATGACGTATTTCATATGATAGGTTTAAACGATATATATTTAGTATTTTTTTTCATCTAAACAATGAAATGCCATTTTTGGTGATTCATGCAAGATATGAAGGGACGACATTGCAGAAAAGATATTACCCGCGTTGGCAGGTTATGCAATTTTTTCTGCATTTGCTACCCTCATGACCCGCATGGGTCACTTAAGAAAGCGTTTTATTGCTTTATTGCTTACTTTATTACTGTTTTCAATACATATATTAAAGATAAATGGTTAGCATTTTTATCTCAGAGAGATTTGTCGATATAAAAATTTTTACTAACGTCTCTGATGCCAATTAAACTAATTCAGTTTCGACGAATCTGGCTGAGATTATTTTTATCCTAATAAATGTAGCAAGAGTGATTAACTTGCAAATTGATTTAATTTCATGAAATATTTAGTTGAAATATTTGTTATTATTTCTCAATTTCATTACTGAAATTTTTTACCCTACGCAAAACCCTTTTATAGGTATGATATGATTAAATCGTATGGCAGTATTTTTTATATTTAAAAAAAAAAAACCTGTGTAGGTCTAACTTTTCTCTCTTGTTTTAAAACTTACCACTATCTTCTATAAAAGAGATAAATAAACTTCATTCTTTCTTCAAAACGTTTGATTTGAATGTTAGAAATAATTTTTTTACTAGAAACTAATTTTTATTCCGGAAAATTTGTCAGCGAAAATTATATTGTCCGTTTATTCTTTCAGTAAATGACTATAATTACAGCACAAGTGTAATGCCCGTAGTTTTACAACGGCGGGATGCTTTTTTATATTGATAAATCTAATGGAAATATTAACATAAGATACTGATGTGAAATGTATCCCATTATTTTATGCCTTATATTGTCAACTGCATAATGACCGCACTGTTTACTGATATTCCTCAGTTCTGATTTTTTAAAAATTTGATTTGAACATATTTTATTATGCAAATATACATTTAAATAAATGGATTAGGCAGCAGGCAATGCCTATGTAAACGTTCAAATCATTAAAAACATACGAAGCTCAAACAATAATCAGAACAATTACTATACAGTGAAGAATGAACGATGTAAACCTACATTGAATTTTCATACCTCTTTCATGAATCTTATAATTCAATGAAATTTACAGGCATTTTTTTTGCTTTTACATTTTTTGTTCTCATTAAAACTTTCATTTACTAGATATTTTATAAGCATTTTAGTTTTAAAATATTCAAAAGAAATGAGATAGTTTTTATAATTTTATTTATTAAAAAAATGACGTAAATGAAAATTAAAATAAATTTTGATAGAAATACGATAAAAGAATAATAAAATATATCATATCATTTTTGACGACACAACCTCCTAAGAAACTTGTAATGATAAATCATACTTACTTGACTCTCTGTAAATCACCGGAGCTGACAGAATATCAGTGCTAGTTAAGCATAGGCGGCGCATTCCTAATCTATTTGGCGAGTTTCAAAGAGCTTCTCATGTATAAATAATGAACCAAGTATTCGTCCAATTAACAATGAAGCTCAATACTAATATAATGCTAATACAGTGAGAACTGGAAAATCGATTTCAGATCGTAAGGAAGTTTACAAGCGTTTGCGATTCTTACTATGGGTCATTTTATTTCGACGTATTTTAGAGGGATATATAGCCTATCTCGAGAACTTAATCCTAAGTTTCAAACAATATTATTAATGATATTCTATATCAGAGATAGATGGCAGATTTAGTTACTTGTACTGAGTATATGGTCCTACATCTTGTTCTTATATTTTTTTTCTGTGTTCTTTGTTTGTTTTCTTTTACTTTTTTCTTTATTTTTCTGAAAACATTCAGACTAACTAGGAATTCTTTCCATAATTCGGTCGATGCATTTTGTGAAACGTCAAATCTTTATTGCTAAGTACTATGCATTGCCATAATGTTACTACTGACTACCGAAAATCAGTACCAAACATGTTCATAAGACAAACAATTAGAATGATTAGCACGTTTAAGAGGACCTAATTGTGTTTAATCTAATATGCATAAACTTTAAACATAACCAATATGAATTAAATAACTCTAGATTCGGATTCTGGTTCTTAAGCTTAAATATGTTTAGTTTCCTAGCTATTTTGGTTTTTTTATTCCAAACTAATATAGTCACATTTAAAAACATGTGATCTTCATTGTGATTCTTATATATCTGCGACTTCTTTCCAAGTTCAAAGGAACTTAGTATTGAATTTATTTGAATAATAAGAACCTTCTGTTTCAAAAGGGCTTACACTGAATAAACATATACTATTATGAATTTAATTATTAGTAAGACCATTCAATTGCTTTCAATTGTTGTTTGGGTAACCAAAAAAGGGTTTTAGAATGCAGATGTTAGTTTTATTAATTAGATGAAATGAGAAACCTAATTGTAAACATTTCAAAAAGCAACCTCATGTAGTTTTGATCAATACACCAGCTCCATTCTGAAAGAATGGGGTGAACTAAGGTACATGACTTATAAATACATAATAACTTAGGTTTAAACCAGGTAACGAGCTAAATATAGTAATATTTTAAGCTGAAAAAATTCAAGAATCCTGTAAGCTGTACAATAATAAACGCTAAAGTTAAATTTTCGAAATAATTACAAATGTAATATGTATAAAAGATTTATACTATACGAAAAAGTTTCTTTTATCAATTTCCAACAAAATAAAATAAAGACGTCAGATAATTTTTATCTAAAATGAATGGACACACGTCAGCAACGTTAATGATCGATTCTTGAAATGTTGATTAAAAGGTAAAAATTAGTTTACATAACGAAAACGCACTGTTCACATTACGCTTACAAGTATGGGACACTTGTCGTTATTATTAGAAGGTAATATAAAAGTACATTATAACCAGTATATTTTCGCCTTTAAAAATTGTTTAATATGGCAATATTTGACCAATAATATGTTTTAAAATATTTTAAAAGGTAAAAATTATAAAAGCCCCAACTGGATTCGAATTCACGACTTACAGATTTATAGTTACTGCTTTTTTATCAGTCGTTAACGCTCTAACCTATTGCGCCATTATGTTAGATAACAACATTGAGAAAGAAAAAGTTTATAAAATTATGCTTGATTTTATTGTTTATTTCGATCGAAAATACGTCACAATATGGAGTTTTTCCATACCACCTTTGATCTTTAAAGAGTGTCGAACTGATTCTAAGATCTTTTAAACATATGCGTCTACTCCATCAGTGTAAATGGGGCCTTTTAAGCGAAATATGCCCTCACTTTAAAAATTGGATGTCTCTTTCTTATCCTTTCTCACTTGTGATTGCAAAAAATAAATAACTTTTTTTGGGGGGATAGCTTTTTGCAGCTCTGATGATGTAGCTCTCATCACGTAAAAACTTCATTATGTGAAGGAGAAAATTGAGGGGGTAGTCTTATGGAAATATGTATATTTATAAAAGATAAAAAGAATTACAAAGGTAACTTTAAAATTTTAAAAGTTTTATTCATTTTACAAAATGCCTGTTTTGTTTGAAACGTGCAATAAAACGATATTTACATCATCCAAAAACAAGTTATGCAAAAGTTGATAACATTATATTTTCTCTAACTAAGCAGATATTATCAATGCAAAACATTGTTCGGCTTCTGCATATTGTTCCAACCAAACCTTTAAACAAAATGTTTTGGTACACTATTGTAATACTGAAACATTAAGTAGCCGACAAATTTTAATAGTTCACAGTATTTAAACAATACTTTTTAACGAGGCTCATGTCAATATTCTTACATAGTCAAAAAAGCAGATTTAGGTACGTTCTGCATAGCTAAAACACTCTAAATTTAAGTGTAAACTTAATTGTTAACGTAAAAAAAAACAAAGCCGCGTATTTTCATATTTTAGTTTCGAACTATAGATGTTAGCAAGAACGACAAAACAGAATGCAGACGATTTGCACACTGCGACGACGTCAATGGCGACTAGTTATGATAAATAGTTAAATTAGTAATCAAAATTGAAATGATTTTATGGCAGATTTTTAAAAATCTTATACCTCTAACTCTTTCATTAGAAAAACTTTTTTTTCATCTTTTTTTTTATTTTTTCACATATTTTATAATGTAAATATACATAGATGCATTGCCTACGTAAGCCTTCTACATAAAATATTGTTCATTTAAGGTAGTCCTATACTCGGCACTAAATGGGCTCAATCATTAAAAGCTTAGCTTTAAATGATAAATATACATTCTAGCAATACATATACAAAAGAAAATATGTATGTTTACATGCTAGTTTGTTTGTCATCAACTCTCAGACGAGTGTACCCCCTTGCGAAAATTATTGACAATTATGAAATTTGCCAGACGTCCGTTTTTCCTAAAAATAATTACTAATTTTGGGAAAATTAGAACTGAACATACAAAATAGAGTATACATATTTATTTAAGCCATATCTCATCAATAATTTTGCGCAAATTTTTGTAAGTAAGTACGCTTTATGGACCTGATGTATCAAAATAGAATACAAAAAATGCAATGCTAGTATCGCGTTTGGTAATTTTTTTCACTATTTTATGGACTCAAACTTAAATTCATGGTGTTTATTCTATAGATTGAAATCTTAGAAAAAAGATTTGGTAAAATAAATTATATGTTGACGGATTACTTTTCACGCTATAAGCTCTAAACCAAGTAGACCCTGGCGAAAAAAACCGTAAAAATCACATTTTGCTACAGTTTTCTGCCTAGATCTGTCAACAATGTTAGATATCATTTAAACATTAATTAATTGACAATTGATTAAATTCGAAATAGCTTCTGTCTCTAAATTTAAACCGGTTTTAGTAAAAGAAAAAGAAAAATTCGGGGGGGGGGGGGGGGTCAAAACAAAGAAGATATAAGCATACCTGAGATCCTGGTTAATCAGAAACTTCGTTTTTCATTTTACTTTAACAGAATCGAGTTTCTCAACATTAATCATTTCTATCTCTCATAGAATACATACATTACCGTTCTAATTGCTTATTACTGCCATTGTTTACAACAGCGATGTATAGCAAAATCAATACCGGGTATCAAAAACGCTTTAGAAAAGTCGAACCAATATTGTAAAATCCGTATTATGACGTAGTGCGATACTCGGACTACTTTAATACGTACTCAAATCATAAGCATTTGTTAACCAGTAATCTACCCTCTAAGTAAACAGGAAAATAAGCATTCCATGACTATGCAGTTTATATTTTAGTTTCATTGACTTCCAATTGCTCTCCTTTATTTCAACTGAACAGAAGACGCCTTTCAGGTTTGATAATGAAGACCTTCCACAAATACTGAGAAGTAAATGCAAGACGTCTGCCTGGGGATTATCTATGGTGGTGCTATGGTTTTCTCAAACCCGAATAGAAAATAAACTACTGATATTAAAGAATCAAAGATATCGTTTTGTGGATCGTTTAATATCAATATTAACTGTAATAATTATTATGAATGAACACAGAGAGGAAACAATTTTTTTTTAATTCAACAGTGCGTAAAAACATCTCAATAGTATGTAAATAATAGAATCTCATCGAATACGATTTTTATTTTGTCATGTTTTTGTTTGTTTGAACAATAGACTTGCCAACATCGATTAAGTAGGATTATGTGGTTGTTTTCAATTGATAATTTACATTTTAACCACCATTAATCTATGTTTTAAACAATGCCTTTAAACAAAACCTCACGAAATTTCTTTCATTGCACTTAATCATTCATTTAACATATACGGTTTCAATTGTCAATATTTTGAAGCTTAATCAATGCATTTTTGAGCTGTCGTCTGCTTAGATATACAAAATATGAATGACAGTAATACTCTTCAAACATTTGTGGTTATTTATCTCCTATTGAGCAAAACATTTAGAAATTGATTAAACTTCCAGTGTCGAATAAAGCAGGAAGAGTCAATAACTTGGATGACTTGTTTTTGTCTAATATGATGGTAAGCATATTAGTGATCATTCAATTTCAAAATAAAATCCGGTTTTGTGCTTAATCTAGTAAAAATGTTGCGCATTTAGATGTTACAAGAGTGTTCATCAGGTTCTGTTACCTTACCCATTTCTTCAGCAGTTTTGTGCAATTTCATAGCTTTTTTGTTCGCCAAGCAGTATCTCATTCCTTACATTTGAAATATGATAAATTCATATTTTCATATAAAATATTTTTCTCTCTCCGTTATGTGTAAGATATGTGTCCAACCCTTTGTCATATATGTCAATCCAAATGATACATATAATGTGAATGTTTTAATTGCAAGCATATTGTTAAAAAGGCAGGGATTTTACTTTGTTTGACTTTTTGCTATGGTGTATAATATCTTTTTAACATTTTACAAGTTCACTTTGGGTGGTAGTTTGTAAAAACGTTCTATTTGTACTATTGCAGCTTTAAGTCTGCCACTTTTTTTTAGCATATTGTTATCATTCTGAAACTGTATTTTTTTATTTGAATATAAATGTAATTTAATACACTAGGGAGATCATTGGATTATGGTTTTATGATGTGATGTATTGTGTAAGAGTGTATTTGTTTATCTTTTATGATTCCCTGTCGTCATTTTTAGTGAATGATAATTTCATCCACCTATATTGACATTTGTGTGACTTTTTGGATAAAGGAAGCCAGGAAGAAAATGAAATATTTAACCAAGCTTGTGTGCAAAAACACTATTTTTAGATTTTTTAGACTTATATTTTGTTTCTGTATACTGTATACGTATATAGTGTTCGTTAAAAAGACTGGGCTAACTGGCTAATGGTTAAATTGCCTTTACATTTTAAACATTTACAACATTTAGGACGATGATAAAGTATTAATTAAAAGTTTGGCACTTTTACCATCGTAATAGATGTCCATAGTTAATTATGATCAACACATGAAAGGATCTGTCATTATCTTCAGATAATAAAGAACGATAAATTAATAAACAAAATTAAAAACTGACAATAATCGAACAATTATTCATAAAATTTGAAACTGTTTCGCATAAAAACTGGTGCAATCAATTTTATAACATTTGAAAAAACGCTTAATGATACATCGTTGTTTGTAGTAAAAGGGACCGATCATGTCGTTTAGTATATCATAACCGCTTCCGGACAAATGTTTCGCTCAGTGATACATGTAAAATTCCATCTTGAGCAGAGTTTGAAAACGCAATGATTGATGACATTCTGCATTTAATTGGAGGGTGTATTATAAACAGTGTATACAAACGCTTGTAAATTGGAGATACTAGTAAAGCAGTAAGCTATGCGGCTATACTAATATACTGACTGATATCGTAAAAGCTCTCTACAACCATTTCAGTTGAAATTAATATATCATCAGTGATTTTAAAACCATATCATTTTTTCAATCAACTTGTTTTAAATACGTTATGAATTGTTTTCAATAACGCATAGCATGACGTGGTAATGGATCTAAAATTTGTAGCGGATATCTGAAACTATCGAGCCTTAACGCTTTGAGATGCAAAATTAATTCGCGATTAAATGCATATAAATACAAAATTCTTATTTCGTTTTTCCATAAATTATCTCTTGCTATGGTTTTCAACTTGAATATCAATGGATCATTAGGTTGTCGGGTAACTGACTTTTAAAAAAATATTTTATACAAAACCTTCCTTATATTTAAAATATCGATAATGAAATGTATAAATAGTTATAATTAACTGTTCAAATAAGGTTAAAGAACTGGAAATAAATAATGTTAACCTAGTTTTTAGTAATATAACTATTGTCCATACTGTTTTAAAATTCCTCG
>NC_088855.1:51196048-51198548 GCF_963853765.1 Magallana gigas
ACACTCAGAAGACAGGAATGAAAAGTCCAGGAAGTAGAAACTTAAAGTGACATGGAGATATAACCCTGATCTCAGAATGAGAGCCAATCAGAGAATACACTATGCTGTGTGTTGATGAAACCAATAGGTCCAAAGCCATTATACATGTACATGTACCTGCCAGTAGTATGTCATATTACATCTCTCTTTGCAAATGGCAGGAAAAACTGAGATACTTCAAACAAAAAATGGTGGCCTGGTAGTAAATTTCAAGAAAAAGTTAAAAATGTCAAACTGTTAACAGACGACTCACAACAGACAAAGAGCAATTGCAATAAGGTCACTCAGCTCATCTAAAAATTAAAAAAAGCTTTGGACTTCATCTGTAGATAGTGGCCTGTGATAATTGTGAGAGATTTTGACTTTGATAGACATGATAGAGACATAGATTTCACATGATTCTGTAACGCAAACAAACAGAGAAAACTTCAAGAAGCTTTGAAAACAGGTCCTCCATAAATGAGCACACCAATCTTCACTTTAAGGTACCTTCAGGTCTACAGACACTTAGTAAGTAGAACTTTAAAAAATTTTTATCGCGAGTGTATGTCTGTGCCAGCTTACCGATCATCGACTGGTTTATTAACCTTAAAAACAAAATACTTAATACTTTTAAATATTACTTTGTTAAATTATTAGTAAGTAACTTAGAAAGGAAAATATCAGGGTTGTCTCAATAATTTCTGAACAACCCTCGTATATGCATAATAATCACATTACCGGTATATTTTGTGCATATGATATTATATGTGCGACATATTTCATTACAATGATTAACTTCTTAGTTTAATGATACTGATGTTTTTTAATACAGCAAAACTCATTTATAGAAAATTTCAAGGGACCAAAGAAAGAACCTTGCTATACTGGTTAACTGTAAACGTTTATTGTGAATTTGTATGAAATTCTACAGTGAATTCACTGAACAGTACGTCAGCTGACCGTACTTCAAACAATTGCAAGTTATAAAATTGATACATGTACCATCACCATTTACATAAAATGGTAAATGTCAATTTAACGTTTTCACTTCATAATTCTAAAATTTTCTGCACAATACGGATAGTATTTGAATATTTGATTTTGAGTATTTCATTTGTAATTATACATCTCAAAATTTCATGTATCTTCAATGTATTTTATTATAAATAAAATATGTTGAAAGAATAAAGTACGTTAAAATTTTGCTAGCAGGGGTCTTAAAATTACTTCGTTATAGTAGTAAATTCTACCACTTGTTTGCGTAGGTGTACCATAACTCTGCATATCCCTTTTCAGTATCAATCTAAGAGACTCAAATTTGAATATATGTATTTTTCTGCACTGCACTCAAAAATGTTGCCTCATGTTCATTTTTACTAAGTTAATTTTCAAGGACTCAAAATTGAGCAATTCATTTTCAAAGAAGAATGATTATGGTGGTATGGGACACCTCCATGTTGTGACATATTATTCACTGAAAAAAACAATAAAATCAAGTGTAATTTTATAGATAGTTTCTTTCCCAAAATTGTTACCTCACAGCATGGCGCAGTGGGTTAGAGGGATCACTACGAATCTTTTAGTCATGACTTCGAATCTCAGTGGAGATTTCAAAATGTTTATTTTTCAAAACAAAAATATTAAAAACTGTTTTTCAGTTAAATGTTGTAAAATTTAAAAATTCTAAACTGGTGAAAGTATTTTAATTATAATGTTCTAAATCATCATTAATATCGTTAGATGTCCCATATACTACATTAATTATTTTTACACTAACAGACAGATCTTGTGATCTCAAATCCATTGGGACCTAGAAAAATACATCAATATCCAATGGACTTTCTAAATATTAAGGTAAAAATTAATCTTTAAAGAATATGCTAAAACACTTCCACATATACAAGATATTCAAAGTATCTGTGTTCAACTGTATATATATGGTTATAGTTGCTATTTAATTGTATATGAGTGAATATAAGAGCTAAAAAGTCATTGTTTGAACGCAATTCTTCAATACCTGAGCATTTAAGAGTGCTATATGGTAGTGGCCATTTTAAGACTAAATTAATCTCCTTTGAAAAAGAGAGCTTTCTATAAAGCTAAACTGGTAGGAAAACATTCAAATTTTAAACCAAAAGTTTTTGAATTTATATTTATTGAATGACAGTTATTGCCTTAAAACATCATATTTAAAATTGTAAGGTAAATCTGATAATTAAATTGTTGACAATTAAGCCTCCTTAACAAAAATAAATCTCAACATCTGAGTTTTAAGATATTTAAATTGCTTTTAAGTTTTGATTTAGTCAGTGAGCTTCAATGATTTCTTCAATCAATTAATTAAGTCTATATACAACTATGTTTACAAAAAAAAATGGCCTAGGTACATCTTTTAAAACTCACCAGGGGTGCATTCGAAGTTGCGGTGATCCATAAACTGGGTCAGGTTGCAGAAGAGGGCACCACACGTGTCACAGCG